>NW_023425404.1:108998294-109048294 GCF_014108245.1 Pipistrellus kuhlii | reverse complement strand
TAGAAGTTTCTCAGGAACCTTCCCTATTGCTTCTTATAAATCTGGGGAGATACACTTTCTCTCTCAAAGTTACAAAATCAGGTATTACTTTCATTATCCTTGAAACCTATAATCAGTACTTGCCATTAACCCCTTCTCTGTTTTAACATTATCAAAGAATTGAGGAGCTCATATAATACTACTCATTACACAATTTAATCCAAGTGAGATCTTGTTCTTTTTGAAACTATGGAGCCTTAGTTATTTTGTTTCTACTTGTCATCAAAGATGACATCTATATATATAAAAGGCTAATATGCAAATTGTTCCCAAGGGAGTTTGGGAAACCAGAAGTTCAATTGCTTGCTATGACATGTGCTGACCATCAGGGGGCAACATGGAAGGCCCCAATTGGCCTGATCGCTAGCCAGGCCTAGGGACCCTACCAGTGCATAAATTTTGTGCACTCGGCTTCTAGTAATCTAATAAAAGTTTGACAGGTAAACCATGTAATGAAGAAAATATATAGAGAGGATTACTTTAGGTACTATCAGTACCTATAACATAGACTCCATAACTGTTATTTATTCAACCAAATATTTACTGACCATTTAATAAGTACTGGGCACTGTGGAAGGCAAAAGTAAATCCCCTCAATGGTTGGATAATTCACTCTATAAAATATGACAATTACACCTCCTTAAAAACAGGTTCAGACACACAGCAGTCTTTTTTTTTTTTTTTTTTTTCTTATTATGACATTAGAGGCCCTCTGAAATTTGTGCACTGGGGGTAGGGGTCCCCTCAGCCTGACCTGAACCCTCTCACAGTCTGGAACCCTCAGGGGATGTTTGACTGATGGATTAGGATAGCCTTAGCGCTGCTGCGAGGCGGGAGAGGCTCCCACCACCACCACTGCACCTGCCAGCAGTGAGCCTGGCTTCTGGCTCACTGACCACCAGGGGGCAGCTCCTGTGTTGAGTGTCTGCCCCCTAGCAGTCAGTGTGCATCATAGCAACTGGTTATTCTGCTGTTTGGTCAATTTGCATATTAGGGTTTTATTATATAGACTAGCAGGGGTCCTCAAACTTTTTAAAGTGGGGGCCACATCACGGTCCCTCAGAGAGCTGGAGGGCCGGACTATATGAACTACTAATTCCTACTGTAACACCTCGGCTGCACTCACTGGCCAAAAAACCTGGCGGGCCGGATCAGACTCCTCTGCGGGCTGCATGTGGCCTGCGGGCCGTAGTTTGAAGACGCCTGGACTAGCGTCTCAGGGTGCTTTTTCAGGGGGAAAAATAATAACATTCAGAGATGAGGTCCGACGGAAACAGAATCCCTCTGTTTGGACTCTAGGTGATTCTTTTTCAGTTTACTATATTTTAAATTCTTGCTTTCTTCCCTTTGTCATTCTGCTTTTATTGTGTGTTATATGAGCAGATATTAGTTCATATATATATATATATATATATATATATATATATATATATATATATAAATTTACCCATTTATTTCATTGTTGGCACTAATTTCAGTGGAGATGAAAGATTGCAAAATTTCATTAAATTCTTTTTTAAAATTGCTCATTATAAAATATCAAGCATTTTCTGTTCTAATATGGCACATTTTTTTACACCATATACTTAATTGACACCACCTGATCAAATAAAGTCTTTCTGGCTGTCCATTTCATTTTAGATTTTACTACCAGAATCATGTAAACTCAGACCTTGATAGGTAAGCAGAAGTGTAAAGTCAATGGAAGTGTTTAATTAAATTCTATGGAAATTGAGGATTTATGTTCCTCAATTACAATTAAATCTTAGATCCCTGCTGTAATTTCAGCATGTTGCAAGGTTGTAAATATGCAAAACAGAGCTTTAAACCTAGTTATGCAAGAGATATGCATGCCCCATCAGAATTTCAAGCTGTCAAACTGTCACTCAGTACATCACCAGTGTGAAGTTATTTTAATAGTATATTCTGAGTAAAAATCAATGAGATCCACATTCAATAGAATAATGGATTAGAACTTATATTTAATTTACTATTTAAACATAATTGGCATTGTAGAAACTTAAGAATTCTTGAATTTATTATAGACCAAAAAACTTTCTATAGACTTTTCATATTCAATATCGTTAAGGGTGAAAGGATGGGAAAAAAATTATTAATACAGCTGCGGTTTGAAATGGGCACTTATCAAGTGTGCAAGGTGTGTGGCTCTCCATGTGATACACACCAGGAGTAGATCACCAAGACTTTAACTCAAAATGATGATGTGTGTTGTGAATTCCACACAGAACCTATGATAACAATGTTTATTCAGTAGATGTTCAGTAAATAAGTATTAAAAAAAAAGGAAAGAAGGAGTGGATTTTAGCATCAGTACTTAAGTAAATAAGTATAAACTTTGGAAGGGAGAGAGAGGGAGAGAGAGGGAGAGACAGAGAGAGAAGGGGGGGGGGAAGAGGAGAGAGAGGAAAAGGAGGAAGAAGAAGAACATGCTCTGTGTTAGAAAATGTACAAGATATTAGGTGTGCTTACAGATCTCAGAGTTTTATTGAGGAAAGTGAAGGGGGAAAAATGAATGAATAAGTATAATGAGCATAATGACCAAGGTACGAAAATAGTGTGGCTACTTACATGTAAGTTAATTAGCATTAAACAAATTTTTAAAATCCTCAGCATAACCATTATTGCTTGTCTCATTTTTGGTTCTTATAAATGTATTTATAGTAGCACATGATCTCATTCATCTAGAGGAAATGATGAACAACATAGACTGATGAACAAGAACAGACCTGGAGACAAGGAAGCATGGATCAGACTGTCAGATCTCAGAGGGAAGGTGGGGGAGGGTGGAGATAAGGAGGAGAGATAAACCAAAGGACTTGTGTGCATGTATATGAGCCTAACCAGTAGTCATGGAAAACAGGGAGGTGGGAGCATGCATGGGGAGGGGTTTGGGATGTGAATGGGGGGGGGGGGGGTGAGGACAAATATGTGATACCTTAATCAATAAAGAAATTTTTAAAAATTCTTTTCTTAGTTATACTCATCATAGTTTATTTGTTCAGCAGCTATATGTAACAGAGGAAAATTTCCATCATCACAGAAAGCTCTACTACATAGAGCTGCAAATCATGTACAATTACACCAATCATTTAAAATTTATTTACTGCTTGTCATTGTTAGAAGAAATTATTTTCTAGATTCATGCCAATTCAATAAAAAGCAGCTAAATTCAATGTTAACATTTAAAGTGTGTTTTTTATGTCTCTTGTTTTCATTAAGGCACATCTTTTATAGTGTGACTGATCACTGTATTCAAGAATTATTTAGAGAGAAAAATAATGCTTAAACTATTGTATTTATTTATTGTATTCTATGATTTTGTATTATTTATATGTTTAAAAATATCAAATGCTCAATTTTACTACAAAATGAAAGGGCATCTTTGGTGACTTCTCTGCTAGTTGCTGAGTGCAGGTGGGTAACCACACTGGAGTGTGGATGAACTCAGGGAGCCACTTGCTCTGGTTTCCAAGGCACCCCGAGATGTTCCCTGGAGGGTGGCCAGTTCCACAAAAGACTAACTGGACTCGCTGGTACTTAACTCTGGGAAGGCTATAACAGGGCATTGATTAGAAGTTCAAAATGATTTCCTCCTTATTTCTGGTTTTCTGTTTCACTGCCTTTGGTCTGTTTCCAACTGAAACTCTATCCCTCATATTTTCTGCTTCTTTCCCCAACTCTGCTTTGGTCTCTCTCAGAGCTGCTTGTCCTCTCTTCACACCCTTTCTCAGTTGTATTCCAACAGTCAGTTGCCTCTGCCATCTCTGCTTTAAATCAAATCAGGCCTTGCCTGGTATTGCTACACTTGCTTGTCTTCAAGATCTAGAATAATAAAAATACCAAGAAAAAAAAGTAAAAAATAAATAAATAAATAAATAAATAAATAAATAAATAAAAGAAAGAAAGGAAGGAAGGAAGGAAACAAGTTATTTCCTCAAAATTTAGCTGGCAATAAGTCTGTATTGAAAAGGAAGATTGTTTATTACACACACACAAAATAAAAAACAACTCACAGTTACCACAGCGATTTTTATGATTCCTAGTTATAACAGTTTTGTCTGTGGAGTCCTTATCTGAACAAAATTAAGTGGAAGTTAGGAATACTCAGTAAATTGTAATCTGTTTTTCTCATTAATCAATTAATCTCCATTTTTAAAAATCATATACAAGTAGAGAGTACTTGCTCAATGCCTCTCCCATAACTGTTACTTTCCTTAGAATGCATCACATATTCTAATATCTATCCTTGATTTAAACAAAAATCAGGGAACAAAGTGTGATTGCACCATTCCAAGACCCACTCATAATTACTTTTTTCATTAATTTGTCTTTGACATGAGTTCATCACTCTAGATGAGGAACATTATAAGACATGGCCTTTCAAAACTCATTGAGAGAGTTGTTGTAAGTGTCTTATTATTATTATACCGTGTTCACCCTCTTGTGGTACTTAACCCTAAATTGCTGTTGGGATCCTCACTAAACCTATCTTTATGGCCAGCATGTGCTCAGGTTGTCCCTGTTTTTCCCCAGCATTGAGAACTGTAATCAGTGCAGGGTAGATAAGTAAGCACTAGGCATATATTAAATCAGATAAAAAAATGTTTACATTGGTGCTGCTGGGAGCATTCAGAGGAGAAGACTCTGAACTATTTTTGTTTTGTGTTTTGCTTTTTACTTTCCACAATCTCAACCCACGATGACTCATTCGTCTTCTCTGCACGGGCTGCTGAAACACAGATGTGAATGTGTAGCCTGGCCCGGAATCACTTCGTTCTGGAACCATCCCACTTCTTACTTCATGTATCTACGCCCTCTTCATTCATGTTTTTATTTATAAATTTTTAAAAAACACACCCAATATCTATGAAGCAGAAACTTTATATTATAAATCTTCCTGTATCTAATTGTGAAATCCTAAAGCTGAGATATTTTGTCTTTTGTACTGTAACTCAAATAGAACTCAAAAAAATATTAATCCATATAAATCCCTTTCATATTTGATACTTCCTAGTTAATTGGAAACAGTAACAGCATTTCAGTACCGATAAGAAATAGTGGCTTCTGGATCCCACATGTTCTGTTTGTCCTATCTCCTGGCTATTAAAGAGAAAAGTGCCAAGTTTCCACCAGTGACCGAAGGAAGGTTTGAAGCTTTTAAATTAAAATCCATATCTTGAACAAGAATAAACTCCAGAACAACTGCGCATGTTGATACCATGTGTTGGCCATATATAAAGTACAAGGTAATAATTCATAATAACCCTAAAAGTCTGCTGATAGAAAAGAAAGCTTTGTGTTCTTTTAAAGTTCTTTAAAACAAACATGTTCTTCACTACATTAGCCTGATTTGATTATGTAAGAAAAAAGATCATATAATGTTATAAAATGAAAGCTTTGATCATACAAAGTGCCCAGTTATCTCACTGCCTCACTTTATCATTTTATAATGAAGAACATTTGCGATTCCATGAATACAATGTATAAATATAAAATATAATCAATATGTTCAAATTAGAAAGATCAGCTGGGTCTTCTGATTACTAAAGAAAATAAGAATTTGGTTTGTTCCCATGCTCTGTAACTTTTATAGAAGAATCTAACATTGCCACAGACTTATAAAAAGGTAATTTTAGATTCTTAAGATACTCCTTTTTGAGATAACATTAGCTATGTGTATCTCAAACTATAAATAACATTTTCTAATAGCCACTACTATTTCCTAAACTGGAAAATACTATAAAATGATCCAAATATTCCTCCTTTTACCTCAAAGATTACTAAGATTAAAGCAGATGCAGACAAAATGTGAAAAACAAATACCTAACAGTCTGTAATGCTGAAGCACTCTCACTTTTCCAGAAGTGAAGGCAAACAATGAAATCAGTATCTGAGACCTTGGGAGATTGAGGACTTGGTTCTGAGAGATAAACTATCAGACATCGAAACTGTCCACTGCTTTCACTGAGTCCTCACTAAATAACTTCCCACAGCGAAGCTTCACATTTAAATAACCGTAGAAAAAATGTCCTCAAGTGGAAATAATCATAAATTGAAACACAATCCCAGTGACCAAAACGAATGGCTACCAGCATACAACACTGGGAAAGGTAGATTATTTTTAAAAAGAGAATGCCAAACAAAATAAACTTTCTCAGTGAGTCTCAGAAATTCCTAATAAGTTCTTAAGGTTTGTGTTCAAATTTTTGTAAAAGAGGTAGAATTAATACATGTTATCCCTTTCTGCATTATTCCCAATGTCTCTAAATGTATTTACCAATAGGAATTGCATTTCTTGAAGGCACAAAATCTCCAGGAGTTCTCAAACAAAATAGCAAAACAAACACACAAACAGAGAAACAACTATATTTATTACATAGAATTTCATTGAAATAAAGCAAAGATGGGTGTAGAGTGCAGCTGAGTGAAGTGGAAGTCAAGTCCAGGTAGTCATTTTAATCCTAATCCCCACAGAGAAATAAGCAGAAAAGGGAGGAGGAAGAAGAGGGAGATGACAAGAAAACAAAAAGAATGAATACCTATTAAGAGTTCTGTGAATTCTCAGATTTCTATAAAGCTGAAAATGTAATATATTTATACCTCTATTTATTAGAAAAGTGCTATAACCTATATTTACAAGTGATGAATTTAGTTTGTGGCAATATTGATATTTCATTATTTTTTTATAACTAAAGAGAAGAAAATAAGCTGAAATCCTAAGGGCTTAGAGAGATGTCAAAAATCTCAAAATGAATGAAAACAAGACAAGTTGAAGAGAAAACATCTGATTTAGTTTTAGTTTTATAGAAAGGGGGGAAAAATATGTTTAGTGAATGCTTGTTTTGTGCCAAATACTTTGCTAGGTGACTTAATCACATTTTAATATTTACAACCATATGAAGAAGGTATGCTAATACGAAGCTTTCCAGTGTAGACACTGAATCTCAACTAGAGCATTTAATCTGTGGAAGAACTAAGATTCAACAAAGTTCCAGAAACTGACCAGAGTGGCTCAGTTAGTTGAGCATTGTCCTGTGCACCAAAAGGTGGCTGGTCTGATTCCCAGTCAGGACACACACCTGCCTTATGAGTTAGATCCCTGATCAGGCATATATGGAAAGCAACCGATCACTGTTTCTCTCACTCACTCGCTCTCTCTCACTCTCGCTCTCATTCTTGCTCTTTTGCTCTTTCCCTTTCTCTCTCTAAGCATGTCCTCATGTGAGAATTTAAAATAAAAGTGGCAGAACTGAGATATGTACCAAATCTATCTGATTCCAAACCTCAGATTTTTTCTTTATTGTGCTTTTAAAATGAATTGAGTATTCTAATGCCTTAGTCTGTGTAGATATGGTTCCAGGAGAACTAATTAAAAGAATAAATTTTCAGAAAACATAATTATTTTCTGCATATATTTATCCTTTTATCTTTCTTTCAACAAGCATTTTTAACTAAATTTAATTTAATCAATAAACATTATTGGTAAAAATAAAAAGCAATTTTGACAACATGCACCCACAGCTTTTAGATTAATGGAAGAATTGTGTAAAATACTATACAATGATAGAAATATTCCTTAGTGCCCCTCCCGCAAAAAAGAATGGCATGAGTTATGTTGCAAATGGTCTTTTGGAAGGACATGGCATTTCATGCTGAAATAACTCATACAAATCTCTCAATTCATCATGAAACAGTGATAAAACAGAGCAGACATTTACTAGCAGGAGCAGCACAAGCCTCACACTTTACCACCACAGAATGGCCAATAGAAATTCCAGTAGTAAATTACCTGACATGGGTTAGAGGCATTAAGTGATTTCGTAAGAACAGGACTTCCAAGTTTGGCCACTCCAGGCAATTGATGTGCTCGCAAATAAATAAACAATCCTGCAAGAACAAATATAAAGTCATATAGATGCAGGTTCTTCTGTTGTGCTTTTCACAGCCCCTTACCCTAGTATCTTATCCTTGCACACATTCAACTGTCAATTAAGTAAAGAATATTATATTTTTACTTATTTACCATTAATCTATATAGACAACTAAAAGCACTTTCAGATGAATAACATTAAACACGGAAAATAAAATTTAATTGATTAAAAACAAGCTCTTGAATTAATCCTATAAACAAATATTATATTGGCTTACCTCACATCATAAGAGTTTAAAATCAAATTAAATGAAGCCTTTAAGTTTACAATTAGATACTCACTATGCCCGTAAGAAATTTCTATGAGAGCTTTATTTTTAAGGTTTTTCACAAAGTACTGAAGGATAAAGCTTATGGGATGAGTTTGGTTCCTCCTGAGGCTTACATGTTTGACATTGTGGTCTGTGCTAGTGGGGATGAATGCTTAATTGAAGATCTAATCTGAACGTTAACAAAATAACTGCTTATAGATTTTAACTACAGAGGATGTGCTCATGACAAATGTATAGGGGGATAACATCGCTTAGCTGCTCAAAAGCTCACACATCTGAACTGCTGTCCAGGGGAGTTGTCATTGAATATTGAAATATACAAGAAAGGCTATTCTGAACAATGTCAAAGTTTGATCTGCCCTTTGATAAGCAGGAAGTGATGGGCAACTTGGAAAGCCAACCATTTTTACTGGAAAATATCACATTCTTAAGGTGATTTTTCTACATACAAGTCAATGCTGACTGCACAGAAATGAATTTCATTATTAAAATGAATTATTTTATAGATACTCCATATGTTTAACAAAATAACCAAAGTTGCAAGTTAGCAGTATTGCCTTTGAGTGAAGAAAATAGTACCCAGTTTATATGGTTTTTAAATCTCAAAGCTAACTGGGAAGGCTGAGGAATACTTTTCCCAAATTTCAACCTAAGACTAATGGAAATAGTGCATAAGCTCATTTTATTCTCTACATTTCACCTATAAAGAAATAGAGTAGGAAAAGATAATATTAAAAAAGTATTCCACATTTAAAATCCTCAGGTTCAGGTAAAACTCCAGTGAATATTTTCAAAAGTCTAAACAAAATACTAAAAATTAAAAAAAATATATTCAGACATTTAAAATAATTTGTACAATTCCAAACACTTAATAAAGAATGAGATACAAAAACGCAAAAACTCTAAAACCTAAAAGACAAAAAGGGTTTGAATAAATTGGTTACACCACAAAATAACTGGAAGTGTGATAATGTCTACTAGAAATGTACAACCCCATGACTAAGATTTATTTAATTTTTAAAGAACAAATACTTGCAAAATTATTTAAAAGATCTTAAGTCTTAGAAAACTAGGAGAGCTCCCTAACTCACTTTATGATGCATGAAGACATCTTTGAGAATGAAAGAAAATAGAAGAATTTAAATAATAATAATACACTATAGCCCAGCTCAGTGGTTGAGCATCTAACCTATGAATTAGACGATCATGTTTTAATTTCCAGTCAAGGCACATGTCTGGGTTGAGGATTTGATCCCCAGTGTGGGCTTGCAAGAGGCAGCCAATCAATGATTCTGTCATCATTGATGTTTCTGTCTCTCTCTCCCTCTCCTTTCCCCTTTGAAATCAATAAAAATATATTTTATAAGAAAATACTGCTGAAACCGGTTTGGCTCAATGGATTGAGCATCGGCCTGCAGACTGAAAGATCCCGGGTTTGATTCTGGTCTAGGCATGAGAGAGAATCATTGATCAGCTGCCTCTTGCACACCCCTCACTGGTCATGGTTGCGGGCATGTCCCCAGTGAGGGGTGTGCAAGAGGCAGCTGATCAATGATTCTCCTTCATCGATGTTTCTAACTCTCTATCCCTCTCTCTTCCTCTCTGTAAAAAATCAATAAAATATATTTTTTTAAAAAGAAAATACTATCAAGCAACATCACTCATGATCAAAGATATGAAGTCTAATAAAAATATTACCAATTACATTTGAAATTCTTATTAAACATTTACATGTCCCTGACCAGGTGGCTCAGTTCATTGGAACATCTTCCCATACACCAAAATATTGTGGGTTCAACCCCCAGTCAGGGCACATATGAGAGGCAACTAATCGATGTTTCTCTCACTCTCCCTCTCTCTCTAAAATTAATAAATATATCCTCAGATGAGAATAAAACAATAATATAATAATTATAAATTACTATTATTTCCTTATTAATCAGAGCTTTCCAAGAATGAATATATTGTTTAATTTAACAGCACTATCAATATAGCAGCTAGATCAACAAATTAAAAAGTAAAATCATAGATTTATTTCAACAAATATTGAAAACACTGTGATAAACCAGCCATTCCAAATAATATAACTTAATATTAAAGTAAAACAACTAAAGACTAATAATAAAATCCAAAATAAACAATATCCTAAATGGCAAACAACAGAACTAGTTTAATTAAAATGAGAAAATAAATATTTATGTTAACTAAAGATCATAGTAGATAATGTTATCTTAAAATAATATTATCTTATAGGTCTAGTGAATGTAGATGTCAAGGGAATAGTATATTTAGTAAATATAACAGAAAAGTAGAGATGGAGTTCTCCTGTTTTGCCACTAATATAATTATAAAAGTAAATGTTCCCAGGAATTCTATTTTTTTAAAATAATGACAAGTATTAATAAAATAATTCAGTAAGGTAAGTGAAAACAAATATTTTAAGTTATTTTATTAACCATAGCAATAAGGTATAGATTTAGAAATGATGATACATATTGTTTTCACAATAACATTAGTACAAAATACATAAAAATAAATGTAATAAGAAAGCAACAGACATAAGAATATTATAAAATCTTAAAAGTGACTATAAATCCTCTGATAAATAGAAAGCGATAACATATTTTTAGATGAAAAATGGCAATATAAAATATTGTTAGTGAAACTTTATTTGGAAGCTAAATAAAATAATGAAAATTTAACCAAATATTTTAAAAATAAATAATATATTAAAATGTATATGTGAAGATAAAGGATAAAAAGGTTATAAACTCTGAACTCAGACCCAGGGACTTCAACATTTTTCTAGAAGTTCTTGCCAGTTCAATGAAATACACACATACAAATATACATACACATAAGACTTAAGATTTAGAAAGCAGAAAATAAAATTGTCATTATTTACAGATAAAATAATTGTGAATCAATAAAATAAAAATACTATTCCCTATAAATAAAATTAAATTAACAAGGTCATTGGATATAAAGTCAATTTTTAAAATTGCATTTCTATAATACTAGCAATGATGAATAAAAATATCAAAAACCAACAAAAATATTAGCAAAATATTTTTGTTTTGTATTTTTTGTTTTTTGTTTGCTTGTAAAATATTTTTAAAACTTGCATATTGAAAGCTACAAAATATTATTTAGATAAACTAAAAAAGATAAATAAATTGGAAAAGATAATTTTTCTAAGAAATACAAATAAAAATTTTATATAAAAAAATCAGCACATGAGTGGATTTAAAAATGGTGGTACATCTACACAAATGGAATACTACATTGCTATAAACAAGAAAGAATTCTTACCATTGGAAACAGCATGGATGAACCTGGAAAGCATTAGCTAAGCAAAGTAAGCCAGTCAGAGACAGATAAATATCACATGAGATTACTCATTTGTGGAATATAATCAATAATATAAACGGATGTGCAAAAATAGTTCCAGAGACAGAGAAGCATTGAAGAAACCATCAAACCTCAGAGGGAAGACAGGGAAGAGTTGGGGGAAGGGGTAAGAGATCAACCAAAGGATTTGTATGCATGCATATAAGCATAAACAATGGACACAGACAGTAGGGGGATGAGGGCATGTGCTAAAGGGTGGGAGTGGCTGGGGAGAGGTCAATGGGGTCAATTTAAACAATAGAGAATTTAATTTTTAAAAATGCAAAACAGCCAAACTGGTTTGGCTCAGTGGATAGAGCATCAGCCTTCAGACTGAAATGTCCTGGGTTCAGTTCCCGTCAAGGGCATGTACACTGGTTGTGGGCACATCCCCAGTAGGGGGTGTGCAGGAGGCAGCTGATCAATGATCTCTCTCATCGATGTTTCTAACTCTCTATCCCCCTCTCTTCCTCTCTATAAAAAATAAATAAAATATATAAAAATAAATAAATAAATAAAATAAAAATGCAAAACAAAACACCTTATACATTGAAAGCTACAAAGTATTATTTTGAGAAACTAAAAAAGATATAAATTGAGAAGCTATAAATATTTGAAAAGATCATTTTTCTAAGAAATACAAATAAAGGTTTCATATAAAAACCATTTGCACCCATAAGATATAATTTTATACTCATAAACAGAAAAATTTAATGAGAACAAAATGCCTATTTATGGTAGGTAAATGGAAACATTCACTCCTATTCTGTTAGTGAATATTTAAGCATTAAAATTTGTAGGGGAAGTAATTTATCAATATTTATTAAAAATATAAATACATATATTTTAGTGAAAATATAGAAGTCTCAATCCCAGATAACTGATACTTTAAAAACACCCTATATAAGATAACATGTACAAGAATGAATTTTAAAAGCATTGTTATAAAAATCATCAATCAAGGAGGGAATGGCATAGGCAGTTCAAAGAAATGAGAAAACAAACAAAATGAATTAGGCATCTTCTACTTCCAGATTTAGTCTTCTGTCCTAAGCTAGTAAAACTATACTAAACAATGGTTTTTAAATGTAGGACAATGGAAATGCATGATCATTAGTTAATGATCTCTAAATGTGGGGTAACATATGAGCTAAGCCATACAATCATCCCAGCTTACCATCCAGAGAGAATCCAGCTATCATGTAGGAAGCAGGAAACCAGGGGGGGTAAAGTGGTCTCTTCAAGTTGAAAACTTGGAGTTGTTATTTTGGGGAAACTTAAAAGTAACTAGAGTTTATAAGGCAGAGTGCCAAGGAGATGGTTACAAACACAGAGAGCTAAATAGATCTGCAGAAAAGTCCCCACTACGCCCTGCCAAACCTCAGATGAGAACTGATCAGAGCATGAATGTGAGAAAACCACTTGAGGCTAGGGGGGAACATCTAAAAGGGGCAGCTTCACCATGTCCCAAAGCTCACAAATGGCCAGAAATAGTAGGCTTTCCTCACCAACCATAGAGAAAACATTAATTATATATTGGCATTGGACAGAGCTAAGTCCAAAAAAATAAATAAAAAATGTTCAGACAAAAAAAACTGTATGCAAAGTTTATAATCTACACTAATAAAAGAGAAAGAGGCAAATTAACTGTACCTCTGTGACACTCACCAGCCACTCAGGAGTGAGTATGCAAATTAACCCAACAAAGATGGAAAGTTAATTTGCAAACACAGATGCTGAGCAGTCTGCTTGTAGGCCCTGAGCAGCCAGGGTTTCAGAATACCCCCAGCCAGGAGTAACCCACTGGTGCTAGTGCCAAGCATCCTGGGCCCCAGGATGAGTGGTCCGGGGTGCTAAGCAGCCCGGGTCCATGCCTTCCGGACACAGCGAGCGTGGGGCTGCTGGGTTTTGGAGTGTGCCCTTGGTAGCCGGGGACATGCCCCTAGCCCAGTGGACAAAACGTAGGGGATCCTTTGTGCATGGGCTGCAGAGGAAACACCTTTTTTTTTCTTTTTAAAAAATATATTTTATTTATTTTTTACAGAGAAGAGGGGAGAGGGATAGACTGTCAGAAACATCTATAACAGAGAAACATTGATCATCTGACTCCTGCACACTCCCCACTGGGGATGTGCCCCCAACCAAGGAATCAACCCTGAGACCCTTAATAGGAATCAGCCCTGAGACCCTTCAGTATGTAAGCCAAAGCTCTATCCACTGAGCCAAATCAGTTCGAGTGTAAACACCTTTTCTGAAGCTCCCTGTGTGCCACCACTTGCAGTGTTTTTGGTAACTTGAGTAATAAGAATCCAAGAAGGTGATCTAGGGTTTCCTACCATATTCCTGGAGGAAAAAATTGAAGGTCCACTACTGGAAGACCTAAGAAATGTCATATCCTGGCCTAGCCGGTTTGGTTCAGTGGATAGAGCCTTGGCCTGCCGACCATAGGGTCTAGATTCGATTCTGATCAAGGGCATGTACCTAGGTTACAGGCTCCTCTCTGGGGCCCCGGTCAGGGCTCATGCAAGAGGCAACTAATCAAAGTGTCCCTCTCACACTGATGTTTCTCTGTGTTTCTCTTCTCTCTCTCTCTTCCACACTCTCTAAAAATCAATGGAAACATAACCTCAGGTGAGGATAAAAAAATAAAAAAAAGAAAGAAATGTCAAAATCCATGAAAGACGTATCTTGAAAATGCCTAAATATAGTTGTCATTTTTTTTCATGGGGAATTACTGTAGTCCATGTTGATGAAAATACCTTGGTGGCTATGGTGGCTGGCAGTGGCTGCAGCAGTAGGAGGATGGAGCTGGCACCTTCTCCTATTCTGCCCAGTCGCCTCCATAGGGACCAGGCCTAAGCCATCAGTAGGACATCCCCTGAGAGCTCCCAGTCTATGAGAGGGACAGGCTGGGCTGAGGGATGAAATTCGTACACTAGGCCCCTAGCATATTCATAATCAGCAAACATTTAGAAACAACTCAAATGTCCCTTAACTGGTGAGTTTAACAGCAACTAGTGGTAGATCTATATAATAAAAGACTAGTTGGCAATAAAAAAAAAGGAACTACCACTGTAATCAACAATATGAATGAATCTCAAATTTATTATACTTAGATTGAAAGAAGCCAGACTCAAAAAGTTACACACTGTATGAATCTATTTACATTTGATGAAGGCAAAGAAATCACATCAGCAGATGCCAGTGGCTGGAGGGGAGTGAGATATTGACTAAAAGTTGCATGGTAGAATTTTGGAGGGAGTAACATAACTGTTTTGTATCTTCTGATGGTTATACAATCATATATGGTTATTCAGACTCAGTGAACTATACACCGCAAAGGTTGAATTTTACTACATTTAAAGTATACTTCAACATGAGCTGGTGAAAGAATTTGCCAGGAGCTAACTATTATGAAGAAAACAATATAAAGACAGTAGTTATAATATGATCTCATTTCACAACATACTTATACATATCTATCATGTATACAAGCCATGTGAATGTTTAATAGAGAAGCTAGGAATGAAAAAGTAGAAGCCAACCAAAAAAGAAGCTGTATGAAAATCAAGGTTTTACTCAAAAAAGATAAGCTACATCATGTCAACCCAGCCATCTTTTATGTAAAATTACATATGGGAGTGTATGAGGAAAATTACTGGATATTAAAGTTTTTTAAAAGCTGTAATCCATAAACACAAAGCTCTGAGAACATAATGCACTGGAAGTCTGTGGTTTTAGACATAAAAACTACAAGATTGACTGCGGCATTTCCCAGGAAACTTCCATTCTATTCCCCTTTCCCTTCCAGTACTGCTTTGTTTTCCTCCTCATTGTGATGGAAGACTAGAGTGATTACCTGAAGGTTAGATAACACAATGTCAGGTGAAGTGTTGGCTCAGTGTCTGGGATATTTACTTGATTTGTCCTTTCTAAAAAGAGAAAGAATGGCCCTAGCCAGTTTGGCTCAGAGTCCTCTACAATAAGACATCAAAATCCACTTGAGTCACCATCCATCCCTTATAAAACATTTATAATGTCTTACTGCAAATCATTACTTATCTGCTTCAGTTACTAGAGTCTGATCTATTCAAGGCAGAGACCATGGCTTCCATCTGCACACACCTAAGTCTATTAGATGGTATGTACTCAATCACTGGTTTGAGAAAAGGTAAAGAAAACATTGCATGAGCAGGAGAAAATGTACTATGAATATAGTATAATTCCATTAATTAAATTTCCTTTCTATTTTAAACTTTGTTTAATCCACTCTGCCAAAAAATCTTATGAAAAATAAAACTCATTGGCAAAAAAGCAAAAATTAAGACCTTACTCCACTGTCAAATAATGAGCTGGTTGTATAGCTTTGGAGAACAGATGGATGGCCAGTCTCCCTCCAATACACTAATATCCTCCCCCACCAACCCCAACTTCCAGTGGTTATAATTTAAAAATATGGCCAGAACTGTTACTTTTGGCATACTTATTTGGAAATCTTAAAAAAGAAATAAATAAAATAATGCCCAATGGGGTTATATGAGCTTAAAGTGGATCTACAGTTTAGTTGTGTTATTTTAAAGTTAATAGTATACCAATGTATCTGAATAATGGCATCTAAACAAAAGAAAAACATGAAACAAAATCTTTTCTTTTTTCCTAGGAGTTTCAAAAATCTTTATTAGAATGCTATATGTAGTTACTCTACTTTAAGGGGATATGTGAAAATATTTAAATATATGTTATTTATTTCAGAAAGAAAGAGAGAGGGAGAGATAGAAACATCAATAATGAGAGGGAATCATCAATCAGCCAATGACCAGCTCATGCACACTCCCCACACTGTGGTTTGAGCCTGCAACTGGGCAGGTGCCCTGACCAGGAATCAAACTGTGATCTCCTGGTTCATAGTTCGATGCTCAACCACTGAGCCATACCAGCCAGGTAGATATGTCAAAGTGTTAATGGTGGTTAAAAATATATATGAGGTAGAAGTAAGGTTGTTTCTTACAAAGAAACCATCAGTTATTAAATTTAATTCAAGTATTTCCAGATTTATTTCATAGATAATGTTAAATTTCTTTTTACAACTCCCAGAAGGAAGATTAAGCTATTTTTCTTTCTGATTTGAAAAAATTGGATTGGTCATAAAAGGAAGACAAGCTTACTGTTCATAATTCCTGGCAAGAAGAGAAAATTACAAGAGGATTCCAACCCCGCACACACTTATGCCTTTATTCCAACATTTAAAAAATGCAACAAAATGTTGATTATTAAAATAATGTTTCTTCTAAGAAACTCAATTAACTGCAAACTATTAAGTTGATCAGGAGAGTATAAAGCAAGACAAACCAAAGTTTCATGCACATTATACATAGACTAGAGACCCTATGCATGAAATTTGTGCAGGAGGAGGGGGCCCCTCAGCCTGGCCTGTGCCCTCTCCCAATCTAAGATCCCTCAGGGACATCCTAATGCCAGTTTAGGCAAGATCGGGTCTAAACCGGCAGTCAGACATCCCTCTCACAATCTGGGACTCCTCACTCCTAACCTGCTTGCTCCTTCCTTGGCTTGCCGCTCCTTAGCACTGTCACGAAGGAGGGTGAGGCTCCTGCCACCACGGTTGTGCTCACGAGCAGTGAGCCTGGCTTCTGGCTGAGCAGCACGCCTGCCATGGGAGTGCACTGACCACCAAAGGGCAGCTCCTGAGTTGAGCATCTGCCCCCTGATGTCAGTGTGCATCACAGTGACTGGTCATTCTGGTCTTTCCACCATAATGGTCACTGAGCTTTTATTATATAGATAGAATTGAAAATACACAGTAGTATCATTCCACAACATGAAAGGAAAGATAACTAATTTTTTTATGGCCTACCATGATTTGTGTTTGCTTGGTGATCCACCTCAGGAAGATGGTTTTCTCCACTTGTCAATCCTTTCACAAATTCCCAGTGTGAATTTTCTGTGAGAAATGGCTCCCAGCCACAGAAACCAGACTCAAAGTCACACATGAGGTGATTGGCTGTTATGCATGGAATAGAAAACAGGTAAGGAGAAATGAAGATGGAGCATACAAGGAAACAATGACCTATACTAGCCAATCAACTTAGGAGTTGAGAATAATCATTATTCTTTGTAAAGAATGTTTTCTGTTTATCAGGATAGTTTTACTTTCCAATTTCACAAGGTTTCCATGTGCTGTGTGAGGCCTCCCCTATCTATATTCTTCTATCTACACATCTGGCACTTTAGATCCCGGTTAGCCATTTCCATTATATTTAACTATAGGCCCAGTGCATGAATTCATGCGACAGTGGAGCCCCTCAGCCTGGCCTGTGGTCTCAGGCTGAAACCGGTTCTCTAACATGCCCCCAAAGGGTCCCAGATCGCAAAAGGGTGCAGGCCAGACCAAGGGACCCTACTGGTGCACAATAGGGGCCAGGGAGGGACGCTGGAGGTTTGCCAGCTGGGGAGGGCTCCAGGGCATGTCTAGCCAGTCTTACTCAGTCTGGATCAGCCAGACCCCTGCAGCAAGCTCACCTACTGGTCAGAACTTCTTCCCTCTGGTAGTCAGTGCACCTCAAAGCAATAAGTCAATCAACCAGTCAATTATCTGCCCCCTGGTGGTCAGTGCACATCATAGAGAGAGATTGAGCAGCGTTAGCATATCATTAGCATATTACACTTTGATTGGTTGAACAGCCGACTGGCCTACTGGATGCTTAGCATATTAGGCTTTTATTATATAGGATGATATAAGGTGAAACTCTAGAGCTTTTCAGGGAGTAACTAATGAACATGCCGAGATGAACAAGATTCACCTGTTGAAATGATAGTAAAAAATATCTATTGAAAAGGTTGGAATTTAAATTAATTCTGGACACCTAAAGAAGCTGAGTTCAAGACCTTGGTATTTTCTCTATATTCTATTTTAACAATTAAAAAAAAAAAACCTTCCTAAGAAACTAGGAATACCAATCAAAAAAGTTATATGCACCCCTTGTGTTCATAACAGCACAATCTACCATAGCTAGGATTTGGAAACAGCCTACGTGCCTGTCAGAGGATAACTGGATCAAAAAACTATCATACATCTACACAACAGAATACTATGCTGTCATAAAAAAAGAAGGAATTCTTATCATTTGCAACGAACTGGATGGAATTGGAGAACATTATGCTGGGTGAAATAAGCCAGTCAATGAAAGAAAAATACCACATGATCTCACTCATTTATGGATAATAAGGAACATTATAAACTGATGAACAAAAAGATAAATACAGAGACAGTAAAGAAACAAACAGCCAGGACTGGTTTGGCTCAGTGGATAGAGTGTCGGCCTGCAGACTGAAAGGTCCTGGGTTTGATTCTGGGCAAGGGCATGTACCTTGGTTGCAGGCACATCCCCAGTAGGGGGTGTGCAAGAGGCAGCTGATCGATGATTCTCTCTCATCGATGTTTCTAACTCTCTATCCCGCTCTCTTCCTCTCTGTGAAAAATCAATAAAATATATTTTTTTTAAAAAAGAAAAGAAAAGAAAAAAGAAACAAACAGACTGTTAAATTACTGCAGGGAGGGCCGAAACTGGTTTGGTTCACTGAATAGAGTAGGGGTGTCGAACTCAATCAGAGAAGGGGCCAAAATCTAAAATCCAGCCTAAATCGCGGGCCGAATGGTTTACTGAACAGTCATAAACTGTCATTGTGATGGAAACGCAGCGGAGTGCAGTGATGACAGCGCAGTGCGGGCCACATTGCAAGGCATGGCGGGACGGATTTGGCCCGCGGGCCTTGTGTTTGACACATGTGGAATAGAGTATCGGCCTGCGGACTAAAAGGTCCAGGGTACGATTCCGGTCAAGGGCACATACCTTGATTGTGGGCACATCCCAAGTGGGGGGTGTGCAAGAGGCAGCTGGTTGATATTTCTCTCTCATCCATATTTCTAACTCTCTATCCCTCTAAATTCCTCTCTGTGTAAAATCAATAAAATATATATTTTTTTAAAATTACAGCAGGGAGGGTAGGGAGATATGGGGGAGATAAGAGATCAACCAAAGGACTTGTATGCATGCATATAAACATAACCAATGGAGGAAAAACTATGGGGAGGGAGGGCATGTTTGGGAGGGGGGGGGGGATTGGTAAGGTATGTACACATATAATACCTTAATAAAAAAAATGACTACAAAAAAAAAAGCTAACCATTTTGGAATTGCAGGTAAATTAGATATTCCTAACTCTGCTGTTTTCCCTCTTAATACACAACTAAAAAATTCAAAAATGCTTTATTTGTCACAAAAAACTAAGGCTAGAGAAAGTCAGGATTTGGGATAAGCTTTATAAGCATTTTTTCCCCCCTAGTTTTGTCAACATATTATTAAGAAAAAAACAAGTTTCAGAAGTCTGGGCAATAAAGTAGAAATTTGTCCTTTTGAAAAATTAGTTATGTGTTTATTTCCTAAAATAAGAATCTTAGCCTATTGGGGAATACATTTAAAAATTAATTTTAAAATATTTTCATATATTTCTCTTTATGCAGATGCAATTTTTTATAATAGCAAAAAAGAGAACAAATAAATTTTGGTCAGAAAACATCTATTTTTAATAAGTTCCCTATGATCATACTATTATTCTATCTAGTAAAAGAGTAATATGAAAATTAACCATCACTCCACTGCACCCACAAGCCATGCCCACCAGCCATGCTCACCAGCCAATCAGAGTGAGTATGTAAATTAACCCCAACCAAGATGGCTTCAGCCAAAGAGAGAAGGAGGGAGGCTTGGGTTTCCCTGGCAATGGAGAAGCCATGCTTTCTGCACACCCTGGTAGGCCCAGGCCTCCACTCAGGGGTACAAAGTTTCAATTATAGAAGATAAATAAATTCTAACAGAAATGGCTGCCACCATGGAGCAAGAAGGAGGCGTGGCTACACTCCAAGCTACAAAGTTTCAATTGTAGAAGATAAATAAATTCCAGATACCAGGGCCTCCACTTGGGTTTCCCGGGGAGTGGAGGGGTAATGGCTGGCCTGCAAACCACCATAGGCCCCTCGCTCAGGCCACTCCACACCCCAAGGGAATCCCCACCGTGACCCAGGACACCCTTCATGGCAAACCAGCTGGCCCCCACCGGTGCACCAGGCCTCTATCCTATCTAATAAAAGAGTAATATGCAGATTGACCATCACTCCAACACACAAGTTGGCTGCCTGCATGTGGTCAAAAATCCTGCCCTCATGTACACAAAAGATGGCCAGCAGGGGAGGGCAGTTGGGAGGGACTAGGCCTGCAAGGGAGGGCAGTTGGGAGCAATCAGGAAAGCAGGGGAGGGCAGTCTGGAGGCACCAGTCCTGCAAGGGAAGGCATTTGGGAGGCGTCACCAGGGCTGCAAGGGAAGGCAGTTGGGGGGAAACAGGCCTGCAGAGGAGGGCCGATAGGGGTAACTAGGCCTGCAGGGGAGGGCAGTTAAAGGTGACCAGGCCTGCAGGGGAGGGCAGGTAAGGGTAAACAGGCTGGAAAGGGAGCACTTAGGTACCAATCAGGCTGGCAGGGGATTGGTTAGGGCACATGTGTCAAACACAAGGCCCGCGGGCCAAATCCGTCCCGCCAGGCCTTGCAATGTGGCCCGCACCGAGCTGTCATCACTGCACTCCGCTGAGTTTCCATCACAATGACAGTTTATGACTGTTCAGTAAACCATTCGGCCCGCGATTTAGGCTGGATTTTAGATTTTGGCCCCTTCTCTGATTGAGTTCAACACCCCTAGGTTAGGGGGTTATCAGGCTGGCACGTAAAAGTAGTTAGGGGCAATTAGGAAGGCAGGCAGGCGAGCAGTTGGAAGCTAGCAGTCCTGGATTGTGAGAGGGATGTCCTACCAGGATTGGGCCTAAACGGGCAGTCAGACATGCCTTGAAAGGTCCCAGATTAGAGAAGGTGCAGGTTGGGCTTTGGGACACCTCCTTCCAAGCATGAATTTTTTGCACTGGGCCTCTAGTAGTATAATAATGAAAAATGGGGCATATTACTTAATGTTGAATCAATACGTCAAAAAAATGCCATTTACCCATATATCTAAGTGGAAATCTATTGCTTCTAGATACATTTTCATTTTCTCATCTCAGGCTACTGGAGTTTATAGAATACTGTTATTGATTTAAGAAAGAAAAAAAACAAACAAAAAAAAAGCACTTACTCCTCAAAAGAGAGTGTTCTGGTGTCTTTACATAATTTTAAGCACCTATGGTCTAGCTATGACTGTCTCCCTGGACATTCAGAAAATTCGCTAGTCCATTTCCTTGGTCCTCCATGGACTTTGACACCTACTAGGCCACCTCCAAGTTCATCTAAGTCAACTGGTGTGGTACAGAAATATGCAATATTCAAAATATATACTTGACCTCTTAAATGTGCTTACAAGTTTCAAATTATTGGCTATGTACTTGGTTATAAATCTTCTCATCTACCCCTAGTTCCTAAGGCATAGAAAATCTTCATAGATGTGGTGACCACACACCTGTGTCAGCCCACAATTGCCTCAGTTTATGTCTGTCATCCTAGTATAATAATGAATACCTCTCATTTTCCTCTCAAATGTCCCTGCTTGAGCAATAAACTTAATATTGCCATATTGGAGAAATAAATCATATACTGATACACAAAGGAAGCAAGTCCATGTGAATGAATAACTTACTCACTGTAGATAGCCACTGTAGTAACCTATTATTCTATGCCTCAACTAGATAATGGTGTGAAATTGCGATAAGATAAATAAGTGTGGAAATGCAAAGTACAACATGAACCAAGCATTACCAAACCCTTCCAGAGACTCTTCATAACTGTGATTGTGTCACTTGACTGCAAAGATGTAAAGGAGATTTCAAGATACAATAACTTTGGGTTGTATAAATATTGAAATTTGGCTTTAGGAGAAAAAGTTCAAACCATTTCTTTCATCACTTGAATGGTACACATTACTTAATGGTAAATCAATATGGCAAGGAATTTATCCAAATACCTAAGTGGAAATCTATTGCTTCTGAATGTGTGTGTGTGTGTATGTGTGTGTGTGTGTGTGTGTGTGTTTCTCATTTCAGGCAACAGTTTATACTACTATACCAATATTGATAAAAGCTTATTCCTCAAAGAAGAGTCTCTTATGTTTTTTGTGTGTTTTTTTTTTAAATAATCTTAAGCACCTATGACCTAACTTTATAAGTTAAAATGCCAATTATTGTACTTTCCATGCAACACTAAATACCACTGTCTTTAGAAAAATGAAAATTAATTTTTAAATGCATCACCATAAATATATTTAAAAGCAAAATGGTACCATCACCTCTGTAAAAATGTGAATTTTTCAGTTATTTTAACCCCTGGCATTTGTTCCAGTATACCAGAAAGGGCTTTAAAAAAAAAAAAAAGGGGGGGGGGCATTTTTAATATACTAGAATTTAACTGCTCTCTCTCTCTCTCTCTCTCTCTCTCTCTCTCTCTCTATATATATATATATATATATATATATATATATATATATATATATATATATATATATATAAAAAAGCCAAGTGACTGGAATGGTGGAACAACTGGTCGCTATGAAGTGCACTGCAGTGGCCAAGTGGCCCAATGGGGGCCCTGATTGGGAGTGGGGCTGGCCCCTCACCCTGAATGGCCCCATCCTCAATTTCCTCCCAATCAGGGGTGGGCTGGCCAGCCAACTGCAGTTCCTCCCCCAAGCTAGCCCAGTCACTGACTGGGCCCCCACTGTGATTGGGGACAGGGCCAGCCAGACAACCTTCTGTGCCCCCCTCCCAGCCCAGTCCCTGATCCTCCCCAATGGAGGCGGGGCCAGACCCCACCTGTGCACAAATTCGTGCACTGGGCCTCTAGTAAAATATAAGTCAAATTCCAGACACCAGAGTTGAAGATATTCCATTAATATTTCCTGTATAATTCAAATGTTTATCCTAAAATTATAAATAGCTGAAGAAAACCAAGAGGACCAAACATTCTGTAAATGAATAAATGCCTTATGATACCTTGTATGTTAAATACTAAATATATATAAAATCTCAAACATAATCAATTCATATTATAAATAAAATGTATTCATTATAATGAGGGATTTTGGTTATTTGGTTGCTTTTATTTAAGTTTCTGTGATTATAGAAGACACATCATTATCTCTAACTAGAGCATGAGATATGCCACTGTTGGTAATTTCAGTGAAATTTCACTGAGTTCATCACTGAGAGTAATATTTTTAATTGATGACAAAGCTTTCTCTTGCATATTTAACCACTACAGCATAATGAAAGAGAAAAATAATTTCATTGTGACACCTGAGGAAAATTCTTCTGGATCATAAAAATTAAATATTTATGAATTATCTAGTTTAGAAGTAAACTAGTTTCTATCACATAAGAAAAAAGTACATTTGAAAATGAATGGGTAATGTTCCATTCAATAAGCAGATATTAGATTTCAGTATGTTTATATTATAAAAATGTTTGTTAATATTTATTAAGAAACTATAAGAATCTTTCCTCCACTAAACATGTATATATTTCTCTTAACCATTGGTATTTTAATATTTAATAATTTTAAAAATACATGAAAGATATTTAGAGATGGTATCATCATCTTGCCTACAAATAGACAAACATGTAAATTATATCTCTGCTACACCACAAGCCAATTAGGAGTGATATGCTAATTAACCCAATAAAAATGGCAGTTAATTTGCATACTCAGCTGCTGAGTGATAGGGGTGGGAGTCTTGTGTCATTGTCATGGTGACTACACAGGCATTCTGCCCTACTCCTGGTCTCTCAGGGCCTCTGGCAGCATGGGAAGGAGGGGCCAAAATGGAAAGAGGTAGCTCTTGGAGCAGAAAGAGGAGGCTCCGGGACCTGAAGAGAAAGGGGCTGGGTTGGAGTGAAAAGGCAGTGCCAGCAGCCAGGGAAAGGAAAGCCCATTCTAACATGAATCTTCATGCATCAGGCTTCTAGTACTATAAAATAAAAGCCTAATATGCTAAGTGTTCAATCATCTGGCCATTCTTTCAACCAATCAAAGTGTAATATGCTACTGATATACTAAAGTCAATCAACCACTCTACATTACGTGGCACTGACCAATAGGGGAGGACCCTCCGGCCAGTAGGTTAGGTTGCTGCTGGGGTTTGGCTGCCCTAGAGCCCTCCCAAGACCCCTACCTGGCTGGTCAACCTCCCACGTCACTCCCTGGCCTCGGTCGTGCACCAGTGGGGTTCCCTGACCTGGCCTGCACCCTCTCACAATCTGGGACCCCTTGGGGGATGTTGGAGAGCCAGTTTCGGCCCGATCCCACAGGCCAGGACAAGAGATCCCACTGGTGCATGAATTTGTGCACTGGGCTCTAGTAAAAAATAAATACCATATTTTTCGGACCATAAGACGCACTTTTTTCCCCCCAGAAGTGGGGGGAAAAAGTCCCTGCGTCTTATGGTCCAAATATAGCCTACACATATACTTTTTAAAAAAAGTTTTTTTACTTGCCCGGCTCTGTGTGGTCTCTGTGTGCTTGCCTGGCTCTAAAATGGTTCTAAATGCTGCTGTTTACTTTACAGGGTTGATTACATGTGTTTATGACTGTGATGTTGGGTTTTAATGCACATAAAATATTTTAGGACACTATTTGTTTCAGAATCTTTTTTTCTTCATTTCCCTTCTCTAAAAACTGGTGCGTCTTATGGTCCGGTGCGTCTTATGGTCCGAAAAATACGGTACATTGCACTGAATTCTTGGTTTAAGCTTCTTTCATCTGAACATGTACCAACTTTTCCTTTAAGGTGTCAAAACTTACATTAGCATTTAAAAGCTCTAATAAGTTCTACAAGTAAAATAATTTTTTCACAAATTATTTTCTTCTGTTTTGACTTAAACGCAGAACTATGTATCCTACCATCTTTTTTGGTGCATACACACAGTATTTTTTATATACATATTTTGTGGAAGGAAATATCAATTGTTTAATTAATAAAACCTCAATATAGGAAAATAAATGGGAAAAACATATCCAAAATCAAATGCTAAAAGAAAAGTAAATAAATAAATAAAACATTTGTTTGAGATATATGAATTATATTCATTTAGTTGGAATCAGTATTTCTAAAGAGAGACAGAATTTTAGTTGCCAAGTTACATCAGATGAGAATCATCATGTGGTTAAATTATATATGTACTAGAGGTCCAATCCATGAAGATTCCTGCAAGAATGGGCCTTCCTTCCACAGGCTGTCGGCACCCCCTTTGCTCTGGCCAGAGCCATCTTTCTGCTCCAGCCTGGAGCCGTCCTTCCATCTTCTCATGCTGCCCAAAGGCCCAGAGTAGTCAGAAGCCCCCAGCTAGTTGGCTACTACATAAGCAAATTTACCCGCCATCTTTGTTGGGTTAATTTGCATACTGACTCCTGATTGGCAGGTGGGCATCATGAAGGTATGGTCAATTAGCATGTTACTCTTTTATTAGGAAGATTTTTAACTATGACTTGGCTTGAATAGTTGTAGGTTTCTTGTCAACACTCTTGTCAAAGACTCTCCATAAAAGGTCTGAAAGAAAGGTGTTAAGCCTTTTTTCCTACTTAATTGGTCAGAATGGGAAAAGTCCTACATTTATAAAGGTTAGCAATATATAATATATTAGTATGTCTCCAAGGGAAAAACTAGAAAGAGTTTCCCTTTCCTACCCATTTATCTCATTAAGGAAAAAACACACACATACACCACTAATGACAACTATTCATTTGTTGAACAGAAAGGTTTTGCAATACCACCAATTCACAGCAGACTATATTTGCTATATAGTCAGCTCTTTTATTAATGTTAGCAAAGAAATTCATGCAAAATACAGTATTAATAGCTTCAGAATGAGAATATACATTCATCTTATTTCATATTAGCTTTACCTTGCATAAAACAAACTCTAGTTTTTTAAATCCAACCACAGTCATGATTTGGAGCATGTTAATGAGTAAACTATTGATTCACTTACAGCAATTCACCGGGTCTTCATCACTCTTATCAGAACAATCCTGTTGAGAGTCACAGACTGATTCCTGGGCAATACACTGACCACTGGCACAAGTGAATTCACCTGCAGAGCAAGACCTTCTGGGTGCGGCCTGTGCACACACATAGACCCAGAGCTGATCCAGCCCAATGAAACTTCTCTGGCTCAAAAGAGCCCCTTCGAATATAATCTTTAGCGGGGGGGAAAAATGAAAAAAATGAGTTCATAATCTCTTAAAAAAGACTAATTGTAATAATAATAGAGATAAAGTTATTAAGAAAACATTTGTTTAAAGAACAGGCAAATACAATTGAGAACAAAGTTCTTATTTGAGAAGCCTAACACACACACATAAGATTAATAGGAACATTAGATCCACTGAAGCCTCTGAGAAACCACTCATGCCCATGATCAGGTCCAATAGAGCATCTCACTTAATTCTCAACAATATCCCTGACTGAAAACTATGTACTTGGTCTCATCTTTGCAATTCTCTCTCTTTAATATTTAAGGAAAAGACTAAGAATTGTCACTATGTACACAGCAATAGCTATGCACATTTTTTAACTACTGAAAGTAGTATTGGAATGCATGAAAAGAAATGTCAGGCAAATGGTGAGGGATGCGACAGAAGAACAGAAAATTTAAAGATTATAAAATATATTAATTTTATCAAAAATTAATATATTTAAAAATCAAAGCTTAAATTAAATAATATAATTTTCTCCAATCAAATCGCTAGCTTTTCTGAAGGTATACAATTCTAGCAAGTGAAACAACCATATGTTCCTAGTCCAATATAAGATAATATAAAAATATTTTTGTAGGAATTGATTATAACTGATTCGTTAGATTGATTTAAGAGAGAGAAACAGAGAGGGGGGCAGAGACAGATTCACGTGAGAGAAAAATATCCATCAGTTGTCTCCCACACATGCCTCAACGAGGGATTGTACCTGCAACCTAGACATGTGCTCTGACCGCAAATTGAACCCACCACTTTTCTGTTATACAGGACAATGCTCCAACCAAGCCACACCTACCAGAGCAATGTCAAAGTATTAATCTTCCTTCAGATCCTACCAAGAGCAATAGTCAACACCAAGAGGAAAAGACAGACAAAAGAGCCGAGGGGATAGCAAATAACTAATTGTCTGCTGTCCAATACGATAGTCCATAGCTAATTTGGGATATTTCAATTTAAATTAATTAAAATTCATCCCCTCTGTGGCACAAGCAACATTTTAAGTGCTTAATTAGTCGCATGCATTTTATTGCTACCTTGTTGGAAAGCACAGATATAGAAAATTTCCATTACCACAGAAAGTTCTATTGAACAGTGGTGAACTAGATGTTGTTAACATATAAATAAGATACTAGAAATAAAAGTCAACTTCTTTTATCTCTTCTGGCTTAAAGTTTCTAAATAAGTTTTCTGCTTCGCAAAAACATGACCAACTATTATTTCACTGTTAAGAATTAAGTCAAGTTCAGTTTGCAAATATATTTAATGATTTAGTCTAGAAGATAATATTAAATTTAAATATCTAACATTAAAAAAAAAACTTTGAAGCTTCTACACACTTTCCCACAATGAGTATCATAGTACAAATGTATAAAATTATTGTATCTAAAGCTGTATGTTTTCATAGCAGCAAGCAATCAGACATGTAGAAATATCAGAAGTTGTAATATTGAAAAATTTAAACTTGTCTCAAAATTTAAAAATTTAATCTTAAATCCCCAAAATCTGCCACTATTAAAAATCTACTTACACTTAATATATATTTGGAAACCTAGAATAACTTCCAAATTATTTTTTTTATATTTTACTTTGTTTTATCTTGGGGTTAAATAACAAAATTTTAACATTCAGTCTACATATAAAAGATGAAACTCCAATCATTTAGTACTCATTTCAGAAATTATAAAGGTAGATATCAGCTTAGAAAAGTTAAAATAGTGTCAAAATGTTGCGTCAGTAAGCTATGTTATAAACCTAAACTACTGAGATTGCTACAAAAATGCTATGGTTCAGAAACTCCAACCTCAGAAGTAAACAGGATTCAAAATATCTCATGATTAGATTAGTGTCATTTGGGTTATTCCTTTTAACACCTAGAGACATGTATGAATATGGCATTAGCATAAGGAATAAAATTGCTTTCAGAAGCAATTATACTTATACTCCAATTATACTAATACTCCAATATAAACATATGCTTTATGAATGTAGTATTAAATAAAGTACTGCACTTCAAAAATAAAATTCTAAATAGCAATTAATAATATCAGATATTAAAATAACTAACTTACTATATTTTGTGATATTTCCATAATATTAGAAAAGAAAGAAATGATGGTCAAACATTTAATATGAAAGTTTAGGAAAATATTATCACAATAATTATTTCAGCACAATTTCTACAAAAGTCCATGTAAGTTTTCTAGAGACAGTTTTCACTCTGAGTCCTTCACTCAGGGGAAGTTTGGCCTGAGAGGTATAGGTAGAATAAAAAGAAGTAGGTAATCGCTTTCCCCAAACCTATGTGTACATCTTTAATGTAAATGCTAATTTAAATTTAGCAATGGGTGATAAATTGACCACTACACAGCCAATAATGAAACATGATTAAAAAAATACTTGCTCTTCCCTTTTATACCTTAAATGTCTTCAGTCCTTCTGGTATTAACACATCCTTTTTCACCCATTTTTTGTGAGTTGATGTATTGTATGTCCAAAATATTTCTTCTTCCTTTGATTAGAATAAAAAGACATTACTCATTCCCCACATCCACTCTCATACTTACATACGTACACTCTTAATTACATTTTAATAGAATTTATGCTACCTGTAGAATAGTAAGTACTAAGGAATCTAAAGCATTGGTGAAAGGAGTGTATAAAATTTTTTTAAAGAAACATAAGGAAATGGGAGAACACAAATAGGTGGAGTTTCAAGGATGTTTAGGGCAGTGAAAATAGTCAATATGGTAATATAATGATGCATATGCCATTATTGTTTGTTCAAACCTACAGAATGTATTGTACAACATACTATATTGTACATCTGTATAATGATCATTTCACAGGTTGCACCCAGTGCACAAAATTGGTGCACTGGTAGGGTCTTTAGGCCTGGCCAGTGATCAGAGCTGATATTCGGGGCAATTGGCAGGGCAATAAGTGGGATCCCCATTGGCACCCACTTTGGCTGGCCTGGGGCATGTGGGCTGGGAGCAGCTCCTGCATTGAGTGTCTGCCTCCTGGTGATCAGTGTACATCATAACAGTGAGTTGTTCCACCATTTGGTCAATTTGCATATTACACTTTTATTATATAGGATAGGATGCATTATGAGGTAAAATGCTCAATAAAAGTCTCTAATGTACTCCAAAATTTTGCTTCTGGTTTTAGGCTTTATAATTAGGCTTTATATATAGGTGACTATGTTCCTATGCTCTGAAATAATACTATTTTTCTTTGGATTTTATCAAACAGTGAAGTTAATTTGACATTTCCCTGGTAATGTTCAGAATATTTACCACAGGGTGTACTAATTTTTCATAGATCAAAATAGTGGAAATGCAAAAAAGTGGCAAAATTATGTCTTAAGCTGAGCTTTGAGATGCCTCTGCGCTCCCTTTTTACTGTGAGATAGGCAATGGCATGGAAAGGTGACATCTAGTTATAATGACACTCACATCTTTTCAAACTCCTGCAAGCATTTATCTCCATAGTTGGCTTCACTTGATTCATATCCAAGATTTTCTAGAAAATGAATCTATTTTCAACTTAGTCCTTTACCCTCTGATTTCTATCCCTATTTCCAAGTCTTAAATATTTCAGAAGATATATCTACTAAATCTACTAAAATGTACATCCTTCCATGACTTATTTATATCAACTCTTAAGATTCCCACAGACAGATGAAAGGGTTTGGCTCAGTGGTAGAGCGTCGGTCTGTGGACTGAAAGGTCCCGGGTTTGATTCCTGTTAAGGGCATGTACCTTGGTTGCAGGCACATCCACGGTAGGGGGTGTGCAAGAGGCAACTAGTCAATGTTTCTCTCTCATGGACGTTTCTAGCTCTCTATCTCTCTCCCTTCCTCTCTGTAAAAAAATCAATAAAATACATTTAAAAAAAAAACTCCCACAGACAGTGAAACATACATGTCAAACATGTTTTCATGGTCATATCAGGATGAACTGGAGTTATAAAAAGGTAAGACACACAAGAATTTTTTGCTAATTATTTCTTATAGAACTTCAGTTATTCCACATCAATACACTCGTCCTCCACAAATGCTTTTAGTGACACTGCTTGGCAAGCTGTATTCATCACTTCCCCTCACTTTCATTTTATAAGAATAACTGAGAGCAACTGTGCTCTTTTTTCACAATGACTAATTGATTCCCCTCTGTTCTACTGGAAGAAGAATACATTTATATTTTTTTGAAAAATGAGCAGAGTTCTTTCTATATCATAAATGGAATTTCATACACTAAGTTAATTGTATATTGTGTATGAAATCCAGATTTTTCTACCACATTTTCTTGTCTCATGCTACAATGAAAAAGAAAAATAATTAACCCCAACTAAGCAAAATTAACTTTTATTTTATTTTTATCTCACAGACTCTTATCTAACTACTTTCAACAAGTGTTAATGTGAAAGAGACTCCCAATTCAGAAAAGCCTTTCAAGTAATGTTCTAATTTTTTATTTTCTTAATCAATAAATAAAAATGTTAAAAATATCTTTATTCCATGAGACCATCATCAATAATGTCATTTTACCCTTCAAGAAAAATATTTATAACTACATATGTTAGCGATATCTGCTTATCCTCTTTTCTAGTGAAGAAAATAAACGGAACCAATTTAAAGGGGTTATTTTATTTTATTTTATTTTATTTTTAACTACTTTTCATTGCGTACAGGATAGGTTCATATACTGTGGTAAAGACCTTCCTTCAAGGAAAGTTTATTATGGCTTTAAAGACAGTGCCTTAGAAATACCTTTTCTAAGGCACTGTCTTCTCTGCCCTAATTGTTTTCTTCCTGTTTGCCAGTGAAAATTTAGAAAATATGTAGATATTCATGTACATAAATTTATCTACTTTGTTACAGATTTGTGCTACATGTATAAAATATAGCAAGCAGAGTTTCAGAAAAAATAAACCACTCTCTTCAGAATACTGAGTAAACTAATAAGTCAAACATCAGACAATACTGTATATGATGTACTCTTAATTGCTTCCAGTTAATATACCATATTAGTTCTCATCTAATAAACTTCTGTTTTTATAATGTAGGAAATGAATTGCTGATAACTGTATTCTTATTATATGAGGTGATATCTGAAGCCAATTTGTTTCCGACTTTTCCTGTAGCATCCCAAAGCTACCAGAGAAATGACATCTCTAATTTTAAGTAATTCATAACTCCATTCTACATATATTAAAACTTTAAAAATCCATCACTGGTGTTCAGAGCAGATTAAAATAATCCCCAAAATTAGAAGATATATGATACAAATTTTACTTAAATGTAGAATAACTAATTCAGCATTTATCAAATATTAATTAACTAGAGGCCTGATGCACAAAATTCGTGCACTGAGGGTGTTTCTCAGCCCAGCCTGCACCCTCTCCAATGTGGGACTCCTCAAGGGATGTCCAACTGCTGGTTTAAGCCTGATCCCTAACCCGGCACTCAGACATCCCTCTCACAATCTAAGACTGCTGGCTCCCAACTGCTCACCTGCCTACCAGCCTGATCACCCCTAACCACTACCCTGCCAGCCTGATCAATGTCTAACTGCTCCCCTGCTGACCAGGTAACCCCAACTGCCCTCCTCTGCCAGCCCAGTTGCCCCCAATTGCCCTCCTCTGCCAACCTGGTCATCCCTAACTGCCCTCCCCTGCCAGCCTGATTGCCCACAACTACCCTTCCCTGCCAGCCATCTTGTGGAGGCCATCTTTGTCCACATGGAGGCAGCCATTTTGTGCAAGAGCGTGAGGTTCAATTTGCATATTACCTCTTTATTATATATGATTGCCTGCTGTAAAAAGCACTTTCGTAGGGCCATATATTTTTAAAGTGCTTTAGCTATAATATAAATGTAACAAAATTATTCTAGAATTTCTTTGTTGAAGAAGGATACTAGAAATTTTAGCTGGTTGCAAATTGCATAGAGGCTATCTGGGCTTGGTTTATATAGCATTGGTAACAATAACTGAAACATAAATACTACAACATATATGGATAAATTTTAACCTTTTTGTTTGTTAATTTGTTTTGTAAACTGTAACCCATGTATCTGGAAAGTGAGGAGAACTACAGAAAGAGCAGGGAAATATTTTTACAAATTGAATGAAATATACCAAATAGATTCCAAGGCATTATGCTGCCAAATACTACTGTAAAATATATGCTATTACAAAATATAACCTAGTTACAGAATGCTAGACATTGTGTCTCATTCCTATAACAAAGGAAAATGTATTAGGCTATCTAATGAGAGTATTCATCTACCTTTATGCTTTAGAACACATGTGTCAAACACACGGCCCGCGGGCCAAATCCGTCCTGCCAGGCCCTGCAATGTGGCCCGCACCGCGCTGTCATCACTGCACTCTGCTGCATTTCCATCACAATGACAGTTTATGACTGTTCAGTAAACTATTCGGCCCGCGATTTAGGCTGGATTTTAGATTTTGGCCCCTTCTCTGATTGAGTTCGACACCCCTACTTTAGAACTTTGTGAATATCTTGAAAAAGAAAACTAGAAGAAAGAAGACCGGACATGATGAAAATGACACAAAAGGGTAAAGTAGAAGTGATATAATAGAACTAGGAAGAAAAAGACTTTGTCTTGAATTTTCAAATATCTTGCTAATAAGCATTCTGAAATTTGAGGATGAAAAATAAGAAAATGCTATTGAAAGATGGTTACTGGCACTTAATAAGTGCAGATGATAAATTAATTTGTGTTAAAAATAAATCTAGCTGAAGTCATGTGCAAGTTTCAATTGGATTTACCGAAAGTATCCTGAGCCAAAGGAAACAAATTTGGATGATTTTACTGTCTTCCTTTTTCCAATATCAGAATTACTGCAATTATTGTCAAATGTTCCCCATTTCTAGAATGATTGCTATTTACCCCTATGATTTATTACCTTCTAATTATAATTTTTCCTCACAATAGAAATTCTCAGTGTTTCAGGTATTTTCCCACATGTAGAGAATTATTTTTAGTTATAGTTAGTTTAAAAAAAAATAGAAAAAGGCTTAGGCTAGTATTACCACCACAATTTTTACTCTGCCCAAAGAACAGGGAGGTTGGTAGGCAAACCCCGCTCCCAATAGGAGTTTGGGGGGCTGATCAGGGGTGGAATAGCCAGGGATGGGGGCCATAGTCTGTTGGCTGGCCAACCCTGACCCCTGGTTGAACTCCCAATAGAACTCATGGTTGAGGGGACAATGTGCCTATCAGCTTTTTATTATATAGTATTATCACATTGCTTTTGCAAATTATTACTTCATTGGCTTTTCCATATGGCAGTATTTTCTAAATGAATTTCTTAATATTTCTTTTTAAATGTATACTAAATAAAATCAAGCTAAAGAATACCTAAAGTCTGCATAACTGAGAAACAGAAACAGAAGTTGCCAAATTAGAAATTTCATTTACTCACTGGTTTTGAAATAAATGCAAGTTTCTTCTTACCTTATTGTTATACAGACTTACTCTCAGGACACTATTTTCCATAGCATAATAGAACTGCAAATGGCAGCTCTTGCTCCAGCAGTGACACACAGAGCTGTTTAGATAAGCCCTGCTGTCTAAATGGTCAAGTGTAGAAGCATGGTTAGCTTCTACCCACATGTAGTAACCTGAAAATTAAAGGAAAAGAAAGCAATTTAGAAACAAATTAGGTACTTTCTGTTTGAACAAAATTATTGTTTTTCTAGAGTTTTCAAAATCAGACTTGAATCACAAATATTTTATTTAAAATGATGATATGATGGTATAAAATAATTGTATCAACTACATATGACAGGTTTTTGTTTCCACATGCACTCTCTAAGATGCATTGAAATCTGTTCCAAATGTCTGAAATAAAAGTTTGATAATGCAACCCAAATGAAAATTCAATAGTCTTATAAAAATCTCAATGACACCAAGTTTTCATTTTCATTTAAATATCACAATGTAACTTTTCTTTAATCAAGAATTCTTCAGCCTTCTTTCCAAAATTATTTTCCCTTTTGATTATTTTTCCTACTTTTTACAAAGAAACTTTTATCATTTGACAGAATAGATAAATACATAGATAGATAGATAGGTAGATAGATAGATAGATAGATGGATATAGATATATAGATAGATAGATATGTCTTTTATATTTTTTTCAGAAAAACATTTCAGAATCAGATGTGTATTAGTAAGAATTCTTCAGGAAAACAGAGCCAATAGAATCAGAACTATAAATATATTAATTATAAAACTGGCTCACAGAGTTATGGAGGCTGAGAAATCCCAGTCTGCTATCTGCAAGCTGGAAAACCAGGAAAGTAGGTATAATTCAATCTGAGTCTGAAGGTCTGAGAACCAGGGATGTGGTGGTGTAAATCTTAAAAGAGTTTGAAGGCCCAGACCAGGAGCTTAGATGTCAGACATTTTTGTCTCTCAGCATTTTACCTTCTATTTGCAATTCATCTCATGATCTGTGAAAATCTGAGTAATTGTGATGGCAACACATGCCATGTATTAATGGAATCCCAGTTTCTCTTGACAAGGATCGGGAAGTTGCTGTGCACTTCTCAAATCCCACCAACTCTATTTTTCACTTTGTTCTTATTATTGACACTGTTACAATTGTTCCTGTTTCCACCCAGTGCCCCCTGCTTTGCCCATCTTCACTCAGCTACTGCCTTCCCTTCCCTCTGGCCAATACCGCACTATTGTGTGTCTATGGGTTATGCATATATGTCCCATGGCTAATTCCTTCATCTTCTTTCATCTAGTCCCCACTTCAATCCCCCTGACAGCTGTCAGTCTCTTCCATGTATCCATGCCTCTGGTTCAACTTTGTTGTTAATCAGCTCATTAGATTCCATGTATAAATGAGTTCATATGGTATTTGTCTTTCTCTGACTGAATTATTACATTTAAGCATTATATTCTCCAGGTCCATCCATGCTGCTTCAAAGGATAAGGTTTTCTTTTTTTCTTATAGCTGGGTAGTACTCCATTGCATAAATGTACCATAGCTTTTTATCCCCACATCTACTGAGGGGCACTTGAACTCTGTTTCCAGATCTTGGCTATTGTAAATAACACTAGAATGAACATAGGGGTACAATATTCTTTCTGATTGGTGCTTCAACTCTTAGGACATATTCCCAGAAGTGTGACCACTGAGTTCCATTTTTAAATTTTTGAGGAAACTCCATACTGTTTTTCACAGTGGCTGCAATAGTCTACATTCCCCTAGGAATGTACTAGTGTTCCCTTTTCTCCACATCCTTGCCAGCACTTATTGTTTATTGATTTATTGATAGTAGCCATTCTGGCAAATGTGAGGTGATATCTCATTGCAGTTTTAGTTTACATCTCTTTGATGATTAGTGATATTGAGCATTTTCTTTTCATGTCTTTTGAACATTTCTATGTCCTTTTTGGCGAAGTGCCTATTCAGGTCATTTGCCCATTTTTAAAAAATATACCTTTATTAATTTCAGAGAGTAAGAAAGAGGGAGAGAGAAATAGAAACATCAATGATGAGAGAGAGTCATTGATCAGCTTCCTTCTGCACACCCCATACTGGGGATCTATCCCTCAATTTGGTCATGTGCCCTGACCAGGAATCAAACCATGACCTCCTGGTTCAGAGGTTGAAGCTCAACACCAAGACATGCCAGCCAAGCCCATTTTTTAAATGGATTGTTTTCTTTTTGGTGTTCAGTTGTATAACTTCTTATATGTTTTGGAAATTAACCCCATATCAGGTACATTAGTGGAATATATACTGAGTGGCCAGATTATTATGACCATCCAATCAGTACTTTGTTGAGCTACCTTTTGCCTTCAATACTGGGGCAATTGTTCTTGGCATTGACTCCACGAAATGTTGAAAGGTGATTCAAGGGATCTGACACCATGCCTGATGAATAGCACTGTCCAGTTCTGTGAGATTTGATGGTTGTGGAACCAGCTGCCTGATGCTCTTTTAACTTCACCCCACAAATGCTCAATTGGATTGAGATCTGGTGAATGTGGAGGCCACCCAATTAAGGTAAAGTCTCCTTCATGTTCTTGAAACCACTCCTGCACTATACGAGCACCATGGCATGGCGCTTTGTCTTGTTGGAAGAAGCCATCTCCTTTGGGATACGCCATCGACATGAAAGGATGAACTTGATCAGCAACAATACTTAGGTATGTTGTGCTATTCAGATGTTATTCCACACAAATTAAAGGGCCCAAATCATGCCAGGAAAATATGCCCCAAACTATAACACTGCCCCCACCAGCTTGAAGAGATGTACTCATGCATGTGGGGTGCATGCTTTCATGCCATTTCTGCCAAATTCTCACTCTGCCATCTGCATGATGCAACTGGAAATGTGATTCATCAGACCACATGACTTTTTTCCAGTGCTCGACTGTCCAATCCTTGTGTTCCTGTGCAAATTGGAAACGTTTTATCTTGGTAACTGCAGACAGAAAAGGTGTTCAAACAGGCCTTCAGCTTTCATATCCCAAATGATGCAGTTTAAGGTTAATTTGCCTACAAATGTCAGGTGGTCATAATAATCTGGTCACTCAGTGTACATTCTACCATTCAATGGGTTTTTATTTTATTGATATTTTCCTTGCTATGCAGAAGCTTTTTAATTTGATGTTGTCCCATTTTTATATTTTCTTCATTATTTCCTTTGCACTATGAGATATGTCGCCAAAAATATTGCTGAGAGCCGAAACCGGTTTGGCTCAAAGGATAGAGCATTGGCCTGTGGACTCAAGGGTCCTGGGTTCGATTCTGGTCAAGGGCATGTACCTGGGTTGTGGGCACATCCCCAGTAGAGGGTGTGCAGGAGGCAGCTGATCGATGCTACTCTCTCCTCATCGATGTTTCTAACTTTCTATCCCTCTCTCTTCCTCTCTGTGGAAAATCAATATAAAATATATTAAAAAATATATTATCTCAGAGAGAAGTCTGAGATTTTGCTGGCTGTATTTTCTTCTAGAATTTTTATGGTTTTGTGATTTACATTTAAGCCCTTTACCCAGTCTGATGTTATTCTTATGTATGGTGTAAGTTGCTAGTCTAGTTCGATTTCTTTTGCATGTAACTAATTTTCTCAACATATATTGAAAAGACTGTTTTCACTCAATTGTATGTGCTTGATACCTTTGTCAAATATTAATTGCCTACAAAGGGGAGGGTTGATTTCTGAGTTCTTTGTTCTGTTCCATTGATCTATATGCCTGCTATTATGCTAGTACCAGGCTGTTTTGATTTTTACAATGGCATTGAAGTATAGTTTTACATCAGCTATTGTGATAACTTTATTTTGTTCTTCTTTCTTAAGATTGCTGAGGCTATTTGAAGTTGTTTTTTTCTTACAGAATATAATTCAAATGCCCTATTTCTTAAGAAACTAAATGGAAGCATCAAATCTGTGGATTTTTTATTACCTAAAAATATTATCAATCAATTTTTCCCATCTGATTCTTAAAACCAATTTTGATTTTTGATTAACTCAATAATGTAGACAATACAGAGATATTTCCATAATTTTATAACTTCAATTTTCAAAAATAATATTTGAAATGCATGTTCTGTAAGTTAGTAAATATTCCTGCAGCTTCTGAAAACTATTTAAATTAAATGAAACTCCTATTTATTAGAAATGTTAAACTTTAATGAAAATAGCATACTAAGGTAATACTTTGCCTCAAACCTATACACAAGGAAATGATAAATAGAAAACACATTTTATAAAGCAAAGACAAGTCAAATGCCATCTAAAGAGAAAAGAAAAAAAATATGCTAAGTGATAAGCAGAATATGGGCTTTAGGAAAAAAGCAGGCTGTTGTAGCTTGAATTTTGACTAATTTAAATTTTGCAAAAGCTAAAGTAGAAGAATCAAATTCTCTTAATGAAAGCAAAGACTAGGGAGGGAACCTGCTCATAAACTGAGGTGGCATATATCCTTCCCTCACTGTCTGGGGCTATAAGGATGTGAAAACTCCAAGCATTGCCATGAAATATGAAACTGTAAACTAGAATTGTTATTTAGGTAAGGGATCAAGGAGCTAAGTAATGCTACAACAAAATCACTGAACAAGCAGGTAGGTACAAAGAAAAACATTAGGAAAGAATGGAGGAAGGATAGAGAAAAAGCAAATCTACATATAGTTACAAATGAAATGAACAGTTTTTCATTTTAAAATTGTATCACCACATAGCTTATTATTTAGGCGTGAGGCCAATTTAAAAATGTTTCAAGTTTATAAATACTAAGCAAGTTCATCACCATAAATATTATGTAAATAAAACACAAGTAATTTAAAAAGTGAACCTTTGCAGGTAAGAAAATAAACTGAAAGGGCGAGGATAAAATAATATAAACAACGATGACTAAAGAAAATGATAAAATGTATCATTATAACAATTGAAAACATAATAGCTTTAAATGATATTTACGTTAAAATATTTTTTAAAATATTAAACTATAATTCAAAACCTAAAAAGGGTGTGGGTGAAGGTGGAAGAAGGTATGAATGGTAATGAGAAAAAAAAAAAAATAATAATAAATAAATAAAAAGGGAGGGTTAAAAATGATAATTTAAAATACAATGAGTTCCTTCTATTCCAGTAAGTGATAAAGAAATTTAATATTAAAGATATAGTTGAAACCAGTTTGGCTCAGTGGATAGAGCATCAGTCTGCAGACTGAAAGGTCCCAGGTTCAATTCCGGTCAAGGGCATGTACATTGGTTGCAGGCACATCCCCAGTAGGGGGTGTGCAAGAGGCAGCTGGTCGATGCTTCTCTCCCATCGAGGTTCCTAGCTCTCTATCCCTCTCCCTTCCTCTCTGTGGAAAATCAATAAAATATATTAAACAAAAAAATATATATATGTCAAAATTTTTAAATGTCCATAAAAATATCTACACTAATAAAAGAGAAACATGCAAATTGACCATCACTCCACTACACCTACCAGCCAATCAGATGTGATTATGCAAATTAACCCAACAAAGATGGCAGCAGCCATGGAGCTGGAGAAAGCAGGAAGCTTGAGTTGCCCCAGGCCAGCCATGGCCTCTGCTAAGGGCAACCCAGTGTTCCATCCAGTCCTTGCCTCCATTCAAGGAGGGGCTGGGAGCCAGGGTCACAGGAGGCATGGCCAGACTAAAAACAACCTTCAGCCTCTTACCCAGGTTGGCCATACTCCCATGGGGTGAGGGTCCCCACTGGAGGCTTGGCCAGCCTACAAACCAGCTCCTCACCCAGGCTGGCCAGGCACTCCAGTGGGTATCCCCACCCAAAGGGGGTATGGCCAGTCTAAAAAATGGACCTCAGCCCCTTACTCAGGCTGGCCACACCCCCATGAAGTAAGAGTCCCTCCTGGGTGTGGCCAGCCTGCAAACAGCCCTTAGCCCCTCACCCAGGCTGGCCATGCCCCCTTTCCAAGCCGGGACCCTCACCCCATGGGAGCATGGCCGGCCTGCAAACCACCACAGGCCTCTCATCCAGGATGCCCCATGCACCAAGGGAATCCCCACCCTGATCTGGGACACCCTTTAGGGCAAACCAGCCAGCCCCGACCAGTGCAGCAGGCCTCTATCTATTCTAATAAAAGGATAATATGCTAATTAGGCTGGGAGACCTTCCAGGAGACCTTCTAGACTTTCTTCAGGACAAAGCCATGGTGGTGGGGCCAAGGTAGAGGCAGTTAGAGGCCAAGAGGGGAAGGCAGTTGTGGGTGATCAGGCCAGGATGGGACAGCAGTTGTGGATGATCAGGCTGGTTCGGGGGGGCAGCTATTGGGGATGATCAGGCTGGTGGGGGGGGACAGTTGGAGGTGAGCAGACCAGCAGAGGGGCCAAGCAGGTCATCAGTGGGGGTCAGTTGAGGGTTATCAGGACAGCAGGGTGGCAATTCAGAATGAGCAGGCCAGTGAGAAGGGGAGGTGGGGGCAAGCAGGCTAGCAGGCAGAGTGTTTAGGGGCAGTCAGGCAGGCAGGCAGGTGAGAGGTTAGGAGCCAGCAGTTGCAGATTGGGAGAGGGATGCCCGACTGCCGGTTTAGGCCCAATCCCTGTAAACCAGCAGTAGGGCATGAATTTCATGCACTGGGCTACTAATCCTATATAATAAAGATGTAATATGCAAAATTTTGTTATGCAATGAAGTATAACAACTGACTGTATAACAACAGTATCACAGGTCAGCAAGAGGGTGGGGCAGCAAGCTACAACTGGGAGGCAGAGAGCTACAGGAGGGGGCAAGGCAGCAAGCTATGGGGCAGTGGGGAAGCCATAGGAGGGCAGGGCAGTGGGCAGAGAGCTACTGGTGGGTGGTAGCAAGCTAATGGCGCACAGATACACAGATACCTGCGTAGGGCTACTAGTAATATATATAAACCAAAGCTTCTAAGCCAGTGAGAAAAAGAAATAAGAAACTAACAACCAAAGATCTTAACAGACACCTAACTAAAGAAGATATACAGATGACAATATATGCAGATGGGGACAATAAAATCTACAGGAAGTAGATTAGTTTTTGCTGAAATAAAATTTTAAATTATACTTTTTAAAAATAACTAACAATACCCCTACCAAAAAATAAAACGACAATAAAGAGAAAAGTAGACAGAAATAACAAATTAGTGTTAGAATAAGAGGAAAAAACTCATTGACAATACTACAGGGATAGAGAGAACTAATAGAGTTGATAAACCTTTTTTTCTGTGTGGTTGTTCATGCAAAATCTATTATCTCTTGTTGATAAAAAATAATAAAATTTACCAAATTAAAATAGTTAATTAACATAGTGTAATTTTTCCTAAATCAAATGAAATTATTGATTTTACTATTTTTAATGTCTATGGCATAATATAGTTTCAATAAAATATACTCAGTATGTTCAAGACCCTGATCAAATGTCTGCATTCAGTAACAATAAAGTACAATTCTAAAAATAATATATAAAAGATATTATTTTTTTATTCATACCTTCATTATCACTACTTTGATCCTTCTGAGTTGTAGATTCTAAAGCAGGAACTCTTCCTGCACTTGTGTGCAACCAGGAAATGTGCCCAGCAACTGCTTCTGATGCCCAGCCATAGGTGTCAAATTCAAATCCACAGGGCTCACACACTGAAGAGAGGAGAGAAAGATTCTGATGGACTCTCACAGTCTATGAGAGCGGTTACTGCCATGGATGGTGTTACACTGGGGTTTACACACAAATTCATAACTAGAAATTTTGGTTCAATAAACCTTAAACAATTCTAGTTTTTCAAGTTCTTCAGTTCACTCAGATGGGCATCCCCCAAAATGAGAACCTTTGCATTGCAATAAAAAATTAAAATTTTCTATCTTTCCTTGGACAAGTGCTTTGTTTTTGATTTTTTTTAATAGCATAATATCTGACCTTAGCTAATTTATGGAAATAATTCTATTTATATCATTAACTATTCATAAACACATTGAGATTTTAAAGAATCATTGCATATAAAATCCCCAAATGGTCTTTAGTGGAACTGTTTTACAAAATAATATTACCTTAAATTGATATATTTAAGATATTTCACTTGTTAAATAAATCAATTTTCCAATAACATTCCAGCTAAAACTTGGGCATAAATGTCAAAAATACCAAATAATAATGAGTATCTTATATTCCTACCAGAGGCCCAGCGCACGAGATCATGCAGGGGTAGGGTCCCTAGGCCAAGCCTGTGATCAGGGCCATCTTCTTCCCATTAGCCAGTCCCCAGTCCCACCCTGCCGCCACCCACTCCGGTTCCCAGTGGTTCCCCATTCACCATCCTGTGATCAGAGCCTGCAGGTGCGGGAGTTGGGTGAAGGGAGAGGGACCAATTGGTGGTCAGTGCACCTCTTACCGACTGTTCGATTCATGCTTGACTAGGCATTTATTATTTAGGATTAAGGATCTGAATCTCATGAAAGGATCACAAAACAACAAGATGAATATACCAATTTAACACTTACATCTTAATCCTGCATCTGTAGTGTCAAATCTGCAGAAAGTTGTATCAGGATGGCATAGTTCCTGCTTTGTAACAGTTGCTTCTTGACATGGTAAAGTTTCATCTGTTAAATTTAAAGAGTGAGATGCAGATGCAACTAGGGGGACTTATTCATTTATTAAGACGCTAGAGGCCCTGTGTACAAAATTCATGCACTCAGAGGGTCCCTAGCCTGGCCTGCGCCCTCTCACAGTCTGGGAACCCTCAGAGGATGTCTGACTGATGGCTTAGGTCTGCTCTTCTTGAGGAGCGGGCCTAAACTGGCAGTTGGACATCCTTAGCACAGCCACAGAGGCAAGAGAAACTCCTGCCACTGCCGCTGCGCTCACCAGCCATGAGCCCAGCTTCTGGCTGAGCAGTACTCCCCCTGTGGGAATGCGCTGACCACCAGGGAGCAACTCCTGTGTTTGGGCGTCTGCCCTGTGCTGAGCATCTGCCCCTGGTAGTCAGTGCACATCATAACAACTGGTCATTCTGCCATTCAGTTGATTTGCATACTAGCCTTTTATTATATAGGATTAACACTTGTTCTACAAAGCATTTTCCACTCAAACCTTCATGGCAGCATCATCCCTTAGGTGGCCCCATTGCACAGAGAAAAGATATATAAACCAGGCTTAGGCTTCTAGGATTTAATGACATCTCTGTTTTGAATGCTAAAACCAAATCTTTCATCCCCACCTAAGTAACCTGTCTGAACATAAAAACTAGCAGCCTATTATTAAAAGGATAACAGTACATACATCAGATGTAAAATGTATGGTGTCTTCTTTAACTGGAAGCAGGATCTGCCCTGCAACTATTTTCCCTGCAGCCCTTTCAAACAGTGCCTCCTTTCCTCCCACAGCCCTCCCAACACAGAACTTAAAACTGGATAGGTGTCCTTCCTGTACCAGTAGCCACTTCCAGATAATTCTCACTCAGTTTCCTAAATAACCAGCTTTGAATCTCTGGATATCAAAGGGTTTCACTCTGTGTGCCAGCTTGTTGCAGTCATCTACAGACTAAGCACTACAGCTCCATCCTTGAGGGCATTAGCCTTGTCTCACTGTCATTCTTTGTCATTTCAATATTCATCTTCACTTCTTCTTCATTTCTTGATTTATTATTGATGATTGTGAAGGAGAACGCTGATGAAAAACAACCCCTGCCACTAATCCTCAGAGGATTATCATTACTAATAACATTTCCTTGATTTTAATGACCATGACCCACTCCACAGCCTTCATCCCCATTGTTCCAGTTCACTCCCTCTATTATCTCAACTGCAACAATGTTCAGACAGCACCAGGCCCTACCAGCTAATGATTCTACAATCTTATCAATTCCTTTCATCCTCTCATTTTCTCTCTTCCTTTCTTACAGATGTTAGACAGCCAGTCATCCTGGCTCTTCTCATGCTTCCCCACTCTCTCAGAGCAAAAACGGAAAAGTACAATTCTCCACAACACAAAGTGCAAGTAATGGTTAGTTTGCTTTTGGATTGTCCTGTAAGTACCTCACATTAAGCTGTGGTTTACTGAGGCACCCATTTCAAAGACATCCCCTCAAATAAACACATAGCCGCTGCTGCTTCCTCTTTCTCCTCTTCCTCTTTCTCCTCCTCCTCCTTCTCTCCCTCCTTCTCCTCCCCCTCCTCTCTCTCTCTCCCTCTCTCTCTCTCTCTCTCTCTCTCTCTCTCTCTCTCTCTCTCTCTCTCTCTCTCTCTCTCTCTCTCTCTCTTCCACTGACCTAAATGTATGTCTCCGGATGAGCTTCCAGTACCTATGGATAATGAACCTTGTTTTCCCAAACTTCCTTGATAGTTGTTGCTGAGGTGCATCTTGCAATCTTAAAAACCACCACCACAAGGCCTGGTCCAATCATAACTTTGGCTCCAGGCAGGGAGATGTCTGAATGTCTGTAGGAGCTGCCACAAGTAGTAAGGGCCCAGGTGAGTGCCCCGTGCACTCCTAGTTGATAGCATCACTATAGATAGGCTTGGCTCTACAAAAGCCAACCACCTACTCCATTTACATCTCTGCAGCAGAACTTGAGTGAAGAGAGGCACACAATCATGATGATTAAAATTACATATCCATGATTACACACTTCATTGCTTCATGGCAATGCCATACTACATTTTTCTAATTCTTTCCTTTTCCTCTATTCCTAGACACTATTCCCCCTCCTTAAATTTCCACCCCCTCTTTCATTTCAGTTAATCATCCTTCATTCCACCTCATCATTCTCAGCTAATCATCTTGCTTCATATTTCATAGGAAAAATCAGAAGAAAACTATTAAGTGCCACTATCAATCTACCTACACAGCCGTCCTCATGACTTTCCTCCTGTAATGTGGGTCAACTAGCCATGATCCACTCTAAGCCCACTCCTTTCATTCATTCATAAAGTAAATGTATCTCTTCTTCCCTATTTAAGAAATCATTCTAGCAATTTCCTCTTCTCCTTTACATTCGCATGTCCTCTTAGAAATAGCTTCAGTACACTAAGTGACCAAAATTTCACCCATCCTAAGGAAACCTTCCTACCTTACAAGCTCCTCCAACTAACTTCTCTGAGTTTTTCATATTCTCACTGACTCCACCCCCTCATTTTTTCTTGAATCCATTCCAATAAGGTTTTTGTCAAAAATATTTTTATTGATGAGTCACATCACATTAAATTCATTTTAACTATTTGTAAATATACAATTCAATGACTGTTAGTACATTTACAATGTTCTACAGTCATCACTAGTAGCTAATTCCAAAACATTTTCATTATACAAAAAGAAAACACCCATAACCATTAATAGTCACTCCCCATTCTCTCCTCCCACAAACCTCTAGCAACCAGTAATATTCTTTCTATCTATATGGATATGCCCAGTACATTCCATATACTAGTAAATGAAATCATACAATGTTGGCCTTTTGTGTTTGACTTCAACTTAGCATTTAATGTTTTAAAGGTTTGTTCTTGTTGTAACATGTATCAAAACTTTATTCCTCTTTTTTTTTTTCTTCCCTACCACTTCGCTATTGGAACTGCATATGTAAAGGCTGATCTCTTCATTGCTAAATCTAGTATTTAATTTTCCCTTCCCAACATACCTGATATATAGTAGTACTAGAGGCCCAGTGCACAAAATTTGTGCACAGTGGGTGGGGGGGAGGTGTCCCTCAGCCCAGCCTGCACCCTCTCCAATCTGGGACCCCTCAGGGAATGTATGACTGACAGTTTAGGCCCAATCCCTGTGGGATCTGACATCCCTCTCACAATCCAGGACTGCTGGTTCCCAACTGCTTGTCTGCCTGCCTTCCTTATTGTTCCTAATCACTTCTGCCTGCTAGCCTAATCACCCCCTAACCACTCCCCTGCCAGGATGATTATGCTTAACTACTCCCTTTCAACCCTATTTGACCATAACTACCTTCCCCTGCAGGCCTGCCCCCCCCAAATGCCCTCCTCTGCAGGCTTGATCGCCCCCAACATCCCTCCCTTGCAGGCCTGATCCTACCCAACTGCCTTCCCCTGCTGGCCTGAATGCCTATAACTGCCCTCCCTTGCAGGCCTGGTCCTCCCAACTGCCCTCCCCTGCTGGCCATCTTATGGTGTCCATCTTGTGTCCACATGGGGGCAGCCATCTTATATGTTGGAGTTATGGCCAATTTTTTATTAGACCATAGATAGAATAGAGGCCTGATGCATGGGTGGGGGCCAGCTGGTTTGCCCTGAAGGGTGTTCCAGATCAGAGTAGGGTTCCCTTGTAGCATGGGGTGGCCTGGTAGAGAGGCCTGTGGTGGTTTGTAGGCCGTCCATGTCCCCTGGCAACCCAAGCAGAGGCCCTGGTATCTGGGATTTATCTTTTATAATTGAAACTTTGTAGCCTTGAGCAGAGGCCAAGGCAGGCCAAGGGTGCTAAAGCTTGGCTTCCTCCATCAAGCCTCCTGCTTTCTCCAGCTCTGTGGCTACTGCCATTTTTGTTGGGATTGATTTATCTTTTATAATTGAAACTTTGTAGCCTTGAGTGGAGTCCAGGGCTGGCCAGGGTGTGCAGAAAGCTTGGCAGAAATCCAAGCTTGGCAAAAACAATGGCATGGCAGAAATCCAAGCCTCCTGCTCACTCTGTGGCTGCAGCCATCTTGGTTGGATTAATTTGCATACTCACTCCTGATTGGCTGGTGGTCATGGCTTGTGGGTATGGCAGAGGTATGGTCGATTTGCATATTACTCTTATATTAGCTAGGATGCCTGAATATTTTACTGGATTCCAATATAAATATCATCCTGATGACTTGGCTCCTTCAAAGACATCCGCTTTTCTCAAACTAAAGTTCTCATTTTCTCTACCCAAACTTTCTCCTCCCACATTCTTTCCCATTATAGTTCATGATAACTCCACTCATAAATCAGGCAAGATATGTGCAGCCATCTCCATCTCTCTTGCTATACTAACACCATCCATCAGCATACATTTGCTTTGTTTAAAAAACATATTAAGAATATGACTATATCCTACCACAACCACTACTACTGTTGAAGGTACAGATTCTTTGTGGATTAAGATAATAACTTCTTATTTTGCTTCCTTGTTTCTGCCTTTCTCCCAATATGTAAGTCAGATCACGTGTCTTCTGCTCAAAACCCTTCCCTGGCTTTCTCACCTTCATGAAGTAAATACAAAAGTCTTTACCATGATCATCCTCACATAAACCATGTTCATCCTTAGAAACTCTGCATTTCCAGCATACACATTGCTTACTCACTCAACAACTTGGCTTTTTTGCACAGTAACTATGATCTCCATGTACCATGCATAACTACTCTAAAACTTCATCTCTTGTAGCACTTCTCTTCTTGGTTTTCTGGTTTGTTGTTCCCCATAGCACATATCACCACTTGACATAAAATATATTTTTGTTTATTTGCTTAATGCCTTTCTCCCTGTGACTAAAATTTAAGTTCCATGGGTGCAAGAATTACTGTTTGTTTGGTATTTTTGCTGCTGTCTCCTCAATGTCTAAAAAACTTGTTTGGCACAATATATGTGCCCATTATATACTTAATTAGTGAATGGATGAAAAATTTGACAAAAAAATTTAAATGTCATATATTCTATGTAAAATATTTGCATTTTTATTTGAAATAAAATTGAAGCAATTGGTTATAAAAATGCTTTGCGAATAACATCCATAATCTGGTTTTTCATAATGAAAGCTTACAAATGATTAATGTTTTAAGCTTCCTGAATAAAAGAGCCACTAAAAATAAAACTGAATATGCAATTAAGGGAGTGTGGGCAATAAATGAAGCTAAGATGGCACAATAACAATTACCATGAAACAAAACCGTAATTTCTATGGTTTTGTATAATAGCTACAAATCTTCTCCCCCTTACAGCTCCATAATTAACCAAAACCGGTTTGGCTCAGCGGTAGAGCATCGGTCTGCGGACTGAAAGGTCCCAGGTTCAATTCCGGTCCAGGGTATGTACATTGGTTGAGGGCACATCCCTGGTAGGGGGTGTGCAAGAGGCAGCTGGTTGATGTTTCTCTCTCATCAACGTTTCTAGCTCTCTATCTCTCTCCCTTCCTCTCTGTAAGAAAAATCAATAAAATATATTTTTTTTAAAAAGTTCCATAATTAAATATTGGCTACAGTTTAAATACGGTTGTGTATTATCTCTAGTTTTTCACTATTTATACAAGACACAAAAAAACAACAATAAAGGAACTGTAAACAAAAATAGCAAAACAAGCAAGTATAAATTGCAAGAATTAAAAATCTAGCTTATACCTATTGATATTAAATATATTTCAGCAATGTACCTTTGGCTCCAGAACTAGAATTTATAACCATAAAAACAATGGCATGGGAATATAAGTTGTCATTCACTTAATATCATGGACATCATTTTTTTATTTAGCGCATTTATCCAGAACTCAGAACTATTTGAAATGTCAATTATTTGTATTTGTGGTAATATTCATTTATATCTCCCTCCTCACACTTTTTCTCTCTCATTCTAACATGCACCACAATCTAGTTTTAGAAAATTTTGTGTGTGTTTTTAATTCCCATTAATTATACATGATCAGTAGGATGAAGCTTTGCCAAACATTTTAAGGTTTCTATACCAATGAGGCCACATGTCTAGAGCCTGCCATCCTTCAAATCTAATCTTGTACAAGCAGGTTATGTGAAACTCGCCAGACTTGGCTGGTAGAGAAGGAATTCTCAAGGTCACTACAATAGAAGTTATCATCCACATTCATTTTTTACTCCAGGGGCTTTAGGCAATCAATTTTCTTAAATTAGAAATTAGTAATGGATTTCAGTGAACAGTTATTAGATCTTAAAGGGTAGCTAGAAGTTAATAAGATGAAAAAGGTACTTAGGTTCTTAGTTATTTAACTATACTGGATAAAACATATGCTTCTCATTAAGAGATGATTTGTATACTGGAGGTATTTATATATTTGACAAAGGCAAAGTCCCAGCAGAACAATCTAAAAATATTCACAGAATATTCAAAATATTCTGAGTATGGGCCACAGCAATCAATCTTTATAATAATCATAATAAGTCTTTATTCACGGATTAAGTTATTAAAGAAGCAGTGATTAAGCACTTTCTTATTTAGTCACAGTCACAAACCTTGATTTTTTTTTCTTCCATACTTGCTACGTGGGCAAAGTTTACAGAGATCCTCCTATTCAATAAATGTACAGTGAATGTTTATGTGTTGAGAAAATCAGTAATTTACAATGATGCTCTTTGAAGGTGTGAAAATAGTCTAAAATATACCTTTAATATTATAAAAAGAATTTAGTTTTATTGTACACCTTGCAAAATGTTCAGAAACCATTATAATACTTATATCTGACATTTTTATGAAGAAAGTCATTGACATTTCAATAGTAAAAAGTACATAAATAGAATAATAGTTATTTTTTCCCTCTAAAGGTAATACTAAAGCTAATATATATAATACAATCTCACCATCAGA
>NW_023425404.1:108898606-108998281 GCF_014108245.1 Pipistrellus kuhlii | reverse complement strand
AAGAAAAATAATTAACCCCAACTAAGCAAATTAACTTTTATTTTATTTTTATCTCACAGACTCTTATCTAACTACTTTCAACAAGTGTTAATGTGAAAGAGACTCCCAATTCAGAAAAGCCTTTCAAGTAATGTTCTAATTTTTTTATTTCTTAATCAATAAATAAAATGTTAAAAATATCTTTATTCCATTAGACCATCATCAATAATGTCATTTACCCTTCAAGAAAATATTTATAACTACATATTTTAGCGATATCTGCTTATCCTCCCTTTCTAGTGAAGAAAATAAAAGGAACCAATTTAAAGGGGTTATTTTATTTTATTTTATTTTATTTTATTTTTAACTACTTTTCATTGCGTACAGGATAGGTTCATATACTGTGGTAAAGACCTTCCTTCAAGGAAAAGTTTATTATGGCTTTAAAGACAGTGCCTTAGAATACCTTTTCTAAGGCACTGTCTTCTCTGCCCTAATTGTTTTTCTTCCTGTTTGCCAGTGAAAATTTAGAAAATATGTAGATATTCATGTACATAAATTTATCTACTTTGTTACAGATTTGTGCTACATGTATAAAATATAGCAAGCAGAGTTTCAGAAAAAATAAACCACTCTCTTCAGAATACTGAGTAAACTAATAAGTCAAACATCAGACAATACTGTATATGATGTACTCTTAATTGCTTCCAGTTAATATACCATATTAGTTCTCATCTAATAAACTTCTGTTTTTATAATGTAGGAAATGGATTGCTGATAACTGTATTCTTATTATATGAGGTGATATCTGAAGCCAATTTTGTTTCCGACTTTTCCTGTAGCATCCCAAAGCTACCAGAAGAAATGACATCTCTATTTTAAGTAATTCATAACTCCATTCTACATATATTAAAACTTTAAAAATCCATCACTGGTGTTCAGAGCAGATTAAAATAATCCCCAAAATTAGAAGATAAATGATACAAATTTTACTTAAATGTAGAATAACTAATTCAGCATTTATCAAATATTAATTAACTAGAGGCCTGATGCACAAAATTCGTGCACTGAGGTCGTTTGATCTTCTTCTTCCTCAGCCCAGCCTGCACCCTCTCCAATGTGGGACTCCTCAAGGGATGTCCAACTGCTGTTTAAAAGCCTGATCCCTAACCCGGCACTCAGACATCCCTCTCACAATCTAAGACTGCTGGCTCCCAACTGCTCACCTGCCTACCAGCCTGATCACCCCTAACCACTCCCCTGCCAGCCTGATCAATGCCTAACTGCTCCCCTGCTGACCAGGTAACCCCAACTGCCCTCCTCTGCCAACCTGGTCATCCCTAACTGCCCTCTCCTGCCGGCCTGATTACCCACAACTACCCTTCCCTGCCAGCCATCTTGTGGAGGCCATCTTTGACCACATGGAGGCAGCCATTTTGTGCAAGAGCGTGAGGTTCAATTTGCATATTACCTCTTTATTATATATGATTGCCTGCTGTAAAAAGCACTTTCGTAGGGCCATATATTTTTAAAGTGCTTTAGCTATAATATAAATGTAACAAAATTATTCTAGAATTTCTTTGTTGAAGAAGGATACTGGAAATTTTAGCTGGTTGCAAATTGCATAGAGGCTACCTGGGTTTGGTTTATATAGCATTGGTAACAATAACTGAAACATAAATACTACAACATATATGGATAAATTTTAACCTTTTTGTTTGTTAATTTGTTTTGTAAACTGTAACCCATGTATCTGGAAATTAGGAGAACTACAGAAAGAGCAGGGAAATATTTTTACAAATTGAATGAAATATACCAAATAGATTCCAAGGCATTATGCTGCCAAATACTACTGTAAAATATATGCTATTACAAAAATATAACCTAGTTACAGAATGCTAGACATTGTGTCTCATTCCTATAACAAAGGAAAATGTATATCTAATGAGAGTATTCATCTACCTTTATGCTTTAGAACTTTGTGAATATCTTGAAAAAGAAAACTAGAAGAAAGAAGACTGGACATGATGAAAATGACACAAAAGGGAAAAGTAGAAGTGATATAATAGAACTAGGAAGAAAAAGACTTTGTCTTGAATTTTCAAATATCTTGCTAATAAGCATTCTGAAATTTGAGGATGAAAAATAAGAAAATGCTATTGAAAGATGGTTACTGGCACTTAATAAGTGCAGATGATAAATTAATTTGTGTTAAAAATAAATCTAGCTAAAGTCATGTGCAAATTTCAACTGGATTTACCCAAAGTATCCTGAGCCAAAGGAAACAAATTTGGATGATTTTACTGTCTTCCTTTTTCCAATATCAGAATTACTGCAATTATTGTCAAATGTTCCCCATTTCTAGAATGATTGCTATTTACCCTTATGATTTATTACCTTCTAATTATAATTTTTCCTCACAATAGAAATTCTCAGTGTCTCAGGTATTTTCCCACATGTAGAGAATTATTTTTAGTTATAGTTAGTTTTTAAAAAAAATAGAAAAAGGCTTAGGCTAGTATTACCACCACAATTTTTACTCTGACCAAAGAACAGGGAGGTTGGTAGGCAAACCCCGCTCCCAATAGGAGTTTGTGGGGGGCTGATCAGGGGTGGAATAGCCAGGGATGGGGGCCATAGTCTGTTGGCTGGCCAACCCTGACCCCTGGTTGAACTCCCAATAGAACTCATGGTTGAGGGGACAATGTGCCTATCAGCTTTTTATTATATAGTATTTTCACATTGCTTTTGCAAATTATTACTTCATTGGCTTTTGCATATGGCAGTATTTTCTAAATGAATTTCTTAATATTTCTTTTTAAATGTATACTAAATAAAATCAAACTAAAGAATACCTAAAGTCTGCATAACTGAGAAACAGAAACAGAAGTTGCCAAATTAGAAATTTCATTTACTCACTGGTTTTGAAATAAATGCAAGTTTCTTCTTACCTTATTGTTATACAGACTTACTCTCAGGACACTATTTTCCATAGCATAATAGAACTGCAAATGGCAGCTCTTGCTCCAGCAGTGACACACAGAGCTGTTTAGATAAGCCCTGCTGTCTAAACGGTCAAGTGTAGAAGCATGGTTAGCCTCTATCCACATGTAGTAACCTGAAAATTAAAGGAAAAAAAAGCAATTTAGAAACAAATTAGGTACTTTCTGTTTGAACAAAATTATTGTTTTTCTAGAGTTTTCAAAATCAGACTTGAATCACAAATATTTTATTTAAAATTATGATATGATGGTATGAAATAATTGTATCAATTACATATGACATGTTTTTGTTTCCACATGCACTTTCTAAGATGCATTGAAATCTGTTCCAAATGTCTGAAATAAAAGTTTGATAATGCAACCCAAATGAAAATTCAATAGTCTTATAAAAATCTCAATGACACCAAGTTTTCATTTTCATTTAAATATCACAATGTAACTTTTCTTTAATCGAGAATTCTTCAGCCTTCTTTCCAAAATTATTTTCCCTTTTGATTATTTTTTCTACTTTTTACAAAGAAACTTTTATCATTTGACAGGATAGATAGATAGATAGATAGATAGATGGATATAGATATATAGATAGATATACATGACTTTATATTTTTTTCAGAAAAACATTTCAGAATCAGATGTGTATTAGTAAGAATTCTTCAGGGAAAGAGAGCCAATAGAATCAGAATTATAAATATATTAATTATAAAATTGGCTCACAGAGTTATGGAGGCTGAGAAATCCCAGTCTGCTATCTGCAAGCTGGAAAACCAGGAAAGTAGGTATAATTCAATCTGAGTCTGAAGGTCTGAGAACCAGGGATGTGGTGGTGTAAATCTTAAAAGAGTTGGAAGCCCCAGACCAGGAGCTTAGATGTCAGACATCTTTGTCTCTCAGCATTTTACCTTCTATTTGCAATCCATCTCAAGATCTGTGATAATCTGAGTAATTGTGATGGCAACACATGCCATATATTATGGAATCCCACTTTCTCTTGACAAGGATTGGGAAGTTGCTGTGCACTTCTCAAATCCCACCAACTCTATTTTTCACTTTGTTCTTATTATTGACACTGTTACAATTGTTCCCATTCCACCCAGTGCCCCCTGCTTTGCCCATCTTCACTCAGCCACTGCCTTCCCTTCCCTCTGGCCAATACCACACTATTGTGTGTCTATGGGTTATGCATATATGTCCCATGGCTAATTCCTTCATCATCTTTCATCTAGTCCCCACTTCAATCCCCCTGACAGCTGTCAGTCTCTTCCATGTATCCATGCCTCTGGTTCTACTTTGTTGTTAATCAGCTGCTTTTGCTCATTAGATTCCATGTATAAATGAGTTCATATGGTATTTGTCTTTCTCTGACTGAATTATTACATTTAAGCATTATATTCTCCAGGTCCATCCATGCTGCTTCAAAGGATAAGGTTTTCTTTTTTTCTTATAGCTGGGTAGTACTCCATTGCATAAATGTACCATAGCTTTTTATCCCCACATCTACTGAGGGGCACTTGAACTCTGTTTCCAGATCTTGGCTATTGTAAATAACACTAGAATGAACATAGGGGTACAATATTCTTTCTGATTGGTGCTTCAACTCTTAGGACATATTCCCAGAAGTGTGACCACTGAGTTCCATTTTTAAATTTTTGAGGAAACTCCATACTGTTTTTCACAGTGGCTGCAATAGTCTACATTCCCCTAGGAATGTACTAGTGTTCCCTTTTCTCCACATCCTTGCCAGCACTTATTGTTTATTGATTTATTGATAGTAGCCATTCTGGCAAATGTGAGGTGATATCTCATTGCAGTTTTAGTTTACATCTCTTTGATGATTAGTGATATTGAGCATTTTCTTTTCATGTCTTTTGAACATTTCTATGTCCTTTTTCGTGAAGTACCCACTCAGGTCATTTGTCCATTTAAAAAAAATACACTTTTATTAATTTCAGAGAGTAAGAAAGAGGGATAAATAGAAACATCAATGATGAGAGAGAGTCATTGATCAGCTTCCTTCTGCACACCCCATACTGGGGATCTATCCCTCAATTTGGTCATGTGCCCTGACCAGGAATCAAACCATGACCTCCTGGTTCATCGGTTGAAGCTCAACACCAAGCCATGCCAACCAGGCCCATTTTTTAAATGGATTGTTTTTCTTTCTGGTGTTCAGTTGTATAACTTCTTATATGTTTTGGAAATTAACCCCATATCAGGTACATTAGTGGAATACATACTGAGTGGCCAGATTATTATGACCATCCAATCAGTACCTTGTTGAGCTACCTTTTGCCTTCAATACTGGGGCAATTGTTCTTGGCATTGACTCCAGGAAATGTTGAAAGGTGATTCAAAGGATCTGACACCATGCCTGATGAATAGCACTGTCCAGTTCTGTGAGATTTGATGGTTGTGGAACCAGCTGCCTGATGCTCTTTTAACTTTGCCACACAAATGCTCAATTGGATTGAGATCTGGTGAATGTGGAGGCCACCCAATTAAGGTAAAGTCTCCTTCATATTCTTGAAACCACTCCTGCACTATACGAGCACCATGGCATGGCGCTTTGTCTTGTTGGAAGAAGCCATCTTCATTGGGATACACTATCAACATGAAAGGATGAACTTGATCAGCAACAATACTTAGGTATGTTGTGCTATTCAGATGTTATTCCACACAAATTAAAGGGCCCAAATCATGCCAGGAAAATATGCCCTAAACTATAACACTGCCCCCACCAGCTTGAAGAGATGTACTCATGCATGTGGGGTGCATGCTTTCATGCTGTTTCTGCCAAATTCTCACTCTGCCATCTGCATAATACAACTAGAAATGTGATTCATCAGACCACATGACTTTTTTCCAATGCTCGACTGTCCAATGCTTGTGTTCCTGTGCGAATTGGAAAAGTTTTATCTTGATAACTGCAGACAGAAAAGGTGTTCAAACAGGCCTTCAGCTTCCATACCCATATGATGCAGTGTAAGGCTAATTTACTTACAAACGTCAGGTGGTCATAATAATCTGGTTACTCAGTGTACATTCTACCATTCAATGGGTTTTCAGTTTATTGATCGTTTCCTTGCTGTGCAGAAGCTTTTTAATTTGATGTTGTCCCATTTTTATATTTTCTTCATTATTTCCTTTGCCCTATGAGATATTTCACCAAAAATATTGCTGAGAGCCGAAACCGGTTTGGCTCAAAGGATAGAGCATTGGCCTGCAGACTCAAGGGTCCTGGATTCGATTCCGGCCAAGGGCAGGTACCTGGGTTGTGGGCACATCCCCAGTAGAGGGTGTGCAGGAGGCAGCTGATCAATGCTACTCTCTCATCGATGTTTCTAACTTTCTATCCCTCTCTCTTCCTTTCTGTGGAAAATCAATAAAATACATTAAAAATATATATTGCTGAGAGATGTCTGAGATTTTGCTGATTATATTTTCTTCTAGAATTTTTATAGTTTTGTGATTTACATTTAAGCCTTTTATCTATTCTGTTATTCTTGTGTATGGGATAAGTTGGTGGTCTAGTTTCATTTCTTTTGCATGTAACTAATTTTCTCAACATATATTGAAAAGACTGTTTTCACTCCATTCTATGTGCTTGCTGCCTTTGTCAAATATTAATTGCCTATAAAGGGGAGGGTTGATTTCTGGGTTCTTTGTTCTGTTCCATTGATCTATATGCCTGCTATTATGCTAGAACCAGGCTGTTTTGATTTTTACAATGGCATTGAAGTATAGTTTTACATCAGCTATTGTGATACCTTTACTTTGTTCTTCTTTCTCAAGATTGCTGAGGCTATTTGAAGTCTTTTTTTTTTCTTTTCTTACAGAATATAATTCAAATGCCCTATTTCTTAAGAAACTAGATGGAAGCATCAAATCTGTGGATTTTTTATTACCTAAAATATTATCAATCAATTTTTTCCTTCTGATTCTTAAAAGCAATTTTGATTGTTGATTAACTCAATAATGTAGACAATACAGATATTTTCATAAATTTATAACTTTAATTTTCAAAAATAATCTTTCAAATGCTTGTTCCGTAAGTTAGTAAATATTCCTGCAGCTTCTAAAAACTATTTAAATTAAATGAAACTCCTATTTATTAGAAATGTTAAACTTTAATGAAAATAGCATAGTAAGTTAATACTTTGCCTCGGACCTATACACAAGGAAATGATAAATAGAAAACACATTTTATAAAGCAAAGAGAGGTCAAATACCATCTCAAGAGAAAAGAAAAAAAATATGCCAAGTGATAAGCAGAACATGGGCTTTAGGATAAAAAGCAGGCTGTTGTAGCTTGAATTTTGACTAATTTAAATTTTGCAAAAGCTAAAGGAGAAGAATCAAATTCTCTTAATGAAAGCAAAGACTATGGAGGGAACCTGCTCATAAACTGAGGTGGGATATATCCTTCCCTCACTGTCTTGAGCTATAAGGATGTGAAGACTCCAAGCATTGCCATGAAATATGAAACCATAAACTAGTATTGTTATTTAGGTAAGGGATCAGGGAGCTAAGTAATGCTACAACATAATCACTGAACAAGCAGGTAGGTACAAAGAAAAACATTAGGAAAGAGTGGAGGAAGGATAGAGAAAAAGCAAATCTACAGTAGATATCAGGAGAAAAGTACTATCACCATATAGTTAGAAATGAAATAAACAGTTTTTCATTTTAAAATTGTATCACCACATAGCTTATTATTTAAGCGTGAAGTCAATTTAAAAATGTTTCAAGTTTATAAATACTAAGCAAGTTCATCACCACAAATCTTATGTAAATAAAACACAAGTATTAATAATTTAAAAAGTGAACGTTTGCAGGAAGGAAAAGAAACTGAAAGGGTAAGGATAAAATAACAGAAACAATGGTGACTAAAGAAAATGATAAAATGTATCATTGTAACAGTTGAAAACGTAATAGCTTTAAATGATATTTACTTAAAAATATTTTTTTTAAATATTAAACTATAATTCAAAACCTAAAAAGGGTGGTGGGTAAAGGTAGAAGAAAGTATAGGGGGATGAATGGTAATGAGAAAAAATAAGTAAATAAAAAGGGAGGGTTAAAAATGATAATTTAAAATACAATGAGTTCCTTCTATTCCAGTAAGTGATAAAGAAATTTAATATTAAAGATATAGCTGAAACCGGTTTCGCTCAGTAGATAGAGCATCAGTCTGCAAACTGAAAGGTCCCAGGTTCAATTCCGGTCAAGGGCATGTACATTGGTTGCAGGCACATCCCCAGTAGGGGGTGTGCAAGAGGCAGCTGGTCGATGTTTCTCTCCCATCGAGGTTCCTAGCTCTCTATCCTTCTCCCTTCCTCTCTGTGGAAAATCAATAAAATATATTAAACAAAAAAAATATATATGTCAAAATTTTTAAATGTCCATAAAAATATCTACACTAATAAAAGAGAAACATGCAAATTGACCATCACTCCACTACACCTACCAGACAATCAGAAATGATTATGCAAATTAACCCAACAAAGATGGCAGCAGCCATGGACTGGAGTGAGCAGAAGGCTTGAGTTGCCCCAGGCCTGCCATGGCCTCTGCTTAGGGTAACCCAGTCTTCCAGCCAGTCCTTGCCTCCATTCAGGGAGGGGCTGGGAGCCAGGGTCACAGGGGGCATGGCCAGACTGAAAACAGCCTTCAGCCTCTTACCCAGTTTGGCCACACTCCCATGGGGTGAGAGTCCCCACTGGAGGGCTTGGCCAGCCTTCAAACAGTCATCAGCTCCTCACCCAGGCTGGCCAGGCACCCCAGTGGGTATCCCCACCCTGAAGGGGGTGTGGCCAGTCTAAAAAATGGACCTCAGCCCCTTACTCAGGCTGGCCACACCCCCATAGAGTTAGAATTCCTCCTGGGTGTGGCCAGCCTGCAAACAGCCCTTAGCCCCTCACCCAGGCTGGCCATGCCCCCTTTCCAAGCCAGGACCCTCACCCCATGGGAGCATGGCCGGCCTGCAAACCACCACAGGCCTCTCACCCAGGATGCCCCATGCACCAAGGGAACTCCCACCCTGATCTAGGACACCCTTTAGGGCAAACCAGCCAGCCCAAACCTGTGCAGCAGCCCTCTATCTATACTAATAAAAAGGTAATATGCTAATTAGGCTGGGAGACCTTCCAGGAGACCTTCTAGAAGTTCTTTTGGACAAAGCCATGGTGGTGGGGCCGAGGTAGAGGCAGTTAGAGGCCAAGAGGGGAAGGCAGTTGTGGGTGATCAGGCCAGGATGGGACAGCAGTTGTGGATGATCAGGCTGGTTCGGGGGGGCAGCTATTGGGGGTGATCAGGCCGGTGGGGGGGACAGTTGGGGGTGAGCAGACCAGCAGAGGGGCTAAGCATGCCATCAGTGGGGGTCAGTTGAGGGTGATCAGGACAGCAGGGTGGCAATTCAGAACGAGCAGGCCAGTGAGAAGGGGAGGTGGGGGCAAGCAGGCTAGCAGGCAGAGTGTTTAGGAGCAGTCAGGCAGGCAGGCAGGTGAGAGGTTAGGAGCCAGCAGTTGCAGATTGGGAGAGGGATGCCCGACTGCCGGTTTAGGCCCAATCCCTGTAAACCAGCAGTAGGGCATGAATTTCATGCACTGGGCTACTAATCCTATATAATAAAGATGTAATATGCAAAATTTTGTTATGCAATGAAGTATAACAACTGACTGTATAACAACAGTATCACAGGTCAGCAAGAGGGTGGGGCAGCAAGCTACAACTGGGTGGCAGAGAGCTACAGGAGGGGGCAAGAAAGCAAGCTTTAGGGGGTGGGGGTTTGGGGGAGCCATAGGAGGGCAGGGCAGCGGGCAAAGAGCTACTGGCGGGTGGTAGCAAGCTACTGGTGCACAAATACGTGTGTAGGGCTACTAGTAGTATATATAAATCAAAGCTTCTAAGCCAGTGAGAAAAAGAACTAAGAAACTAACAACCAAAGATCTTAATAGACACCTAACTAAAGAAGATATACAGATGACAATATATGCAGATGGGGACAATAAAATCTACAGGAAGTAGATTAGTTTTTGCTGGAATAAAATTTTAAATTATACTTTTAAAAAATAACTAATAATACCCCTACCAAAAAATAAAAAGGCAATAAAGAGAAAAGTACACATAAATAACAAATTAGTGTTAGAATAAGAGGAAGAAACTCATTGACAATACTACAGGGATAGGGAGAGCTAACAGTTGATAAACCTTTTTTTGTGTGTGGTTGTTCATGCAAAATCTATTATATCTTGATGATTAAAAAAAATAATAAAATTTACCAAATTAAAATAGTTAATTAACATAGTGTAATTTTTCCTAAATCAAATGAAATTATTGATTTTACTATTTTTAATGTCTATGGCATAATATAGTTTCAATAAAATATACTCAGTATGTTCAAGACCCTGATCAAATGTCTGCATTCAGTAACAATAAAGTACAATTCTAAAAATAATATGTAAAAGATATTTTTTATTCCTACCTTCATCATCACTACTTTGATCATGCTGAGTTGTAGATTCTAAAGCAGGAACTCTCCCTGCATTTGTGCGCAACCAGGAAACGTGCCCAGCAACTGCTTCTGATGCCCAGCCACACGTGTCAAATTCAAATCCACAGGGCTCACACACTGAAGAGAGGAGAGAAAGATCCTGGTGGACTCTCACAGTCTATGAGAGTGGTTACTGCCATGGATGGTGTTACACTAGGGTTTACACACAAATTCATAACTAGAAATTTGGTTCAATAAATCTTAAACAATTCTATTTTTTCAAGTTCTTCAGTTCACTCAGATGGGCATCCCCCAAAATGAGAACCATTGCATTGCAATAAAAAATTAAAATTTTCTATCTTTCCTTGGACAAGTGCTTTGTTTTTGATTTTTTTAAATAGCATAATATCTGACCTTAGCTAATTTATGGAAATAATTCTATTTATATCATTAACTATTCATAAACACATTGAGATTTTAAAGAATCATTGCATATAAAATTCCAAAACGGTCTTTAGTGGAACTGTTTTACAAATTAATATTACTTTAAATTGATATATTTAATATATTTTACTTGTTGAATAAATCAATTTTCCAATAACATTCCAGCTAAAACTTGGGCATAAATGTCCACAAATACCAAATACCAAGTGAGTATCTTATATTCCTACCAGAGGCCCAGTGCACGAGATCATGCACGGGTAGGGTCCCTAGGCCAAGCCTGTGATTAGGCCATCTTCTTCCGATTAGCCAGTCCCCAGTCCCACCTGCCGCCACCCACTCTGGTTCCCAGTGGTTCCCCATTCACCATCCTGTGATCAGAGCCTGCAGGTGCGGGAGTTGGGTGAAGGGAGAGGGACCAGGTGGTGGTCAGTGGAACTCTTACCGACTGGTCGATTCATGCTTGACTAGGCATTTATTATATAGGATTAGGGATCTGAGTCTCATGAAAGGATCACACAACAAGATGAGTATGCCAATTTAACACTTACATCTTAATCCTGCATCTGTAGTGTCAAATCTGCAGAAAGTTGTATCAGGATGGCATAGTTCCTGCTTTGTGATGGTTGCTTCTTGACATGGTAAAGTTTCATCTGTTAAATTTAAAGAGTGAGATGCAGATGCAACTAGGGGGAGTTATTCATTTATTAAGACGCTAGAGGCCCTGTGCATGAAATCCATGCACTAAGAGGGTCCCTCAGCTTGGCCTGCGCCCTCTCACAGTCTGGGAACCCTCAGAGGATGTCTGACTGATGGCTTAGGTCTGATCTCCTTGAGGAGCGGGCCTAAACTGGCAGTTGGACATCCTTAGCACAGCCACAGAGGCAAGAGAAACTCCTGCCACTGCCACTGTGCTCACCAGCCATGAGCCCAGCTTCTGGCTGAGCAGTACTGCCCGTGTTGGAATGTGCTGACCACCAGAGGGCAACTCCTGTGTTGAGCATCTGCCCCTGGTAGTCAGTGCACATCATAACAACTGGTCATTCTGCCATTCAGTTGATTTGCATATTAGCCTTTTATTATATAGGATTAACACTTGTTCTACAAAGCATTTTCCACCCAAACCTTCTTTATGGCAGCATCATCCCTTAGGTGGACCCATTGCACTAAGAAAAGATATACAAACCAGGCTTAGGCTTCTAGGATTTAGTGACATCTCTGTTTTGAATGCTAAAACCAAATCTTTCATTCTCACCGAAGTAACCTGTCTGAACATAAAAACTAGCAGCCTATTATTAAAAGGATAACAGTACATACATCAGATGTAAAATGTATGGTGTCTTCTTTAACTGGAAGCAGGATCTGCCCTGCAACTATTTTCCCTGCAGCCCTTTCAAACAGTGCCTCCTTTCCTCCCACAGCCCTCCCAACACAGAACTTAAAACTGGATGGGTGTCCTTCCTGAACCACTAGCCACTTCCAGATAATTCTCACTCAGTTTCCTAAATAACCAGCCTTAATCTCTGGACGTCAAAGGGTTTCACTCTGTGTGCCAGCTTGTTGCAGTCATCTACAGACTAAGCACTACAGCTCGATCCTTGATGGCATTAGACTTGTTTCACTGTCATTCTTTGTCATTTCAATATTTGTCTTCACTTCTATTCTTCTTCATTTCTTGATTTCTTCTTATTGGTGATTGTGAAGGAAAACGCTGATGAAAAACAACCCCTGCCACCAATCCTCAGATGATTATCATTACTACCATAATAACATTTCCTGGACCTTAATTACCATGACCCACTCCATAGTCTTCAACCCCATTGTTCCAGTTCACTCCCTCTCATATCTCAACAGCAACAATGTTCTGACAGCACCAGGTCCTACCAGCTAATGGTTCTACAATCTTATCAATTCTTTTCATCATCTCTCATGTTCTCTCTTCCTTTCTTACAGATGTTAGACAGCCAGTCATCCTGGCTCTTCTCATGCTTCCCCACTCTCTCGGAGCAAAAACGGAAAAGTACAATTCTCCACAAAGTGCAAGTAATGGATAGTTTGCTTTTGGATTGTCCTGTAAGTACCTCACATTAAGCTGTGGTTTACTGAGGCACCCATTTCAAAGACATCCCCTGGAATAAACACATAGCCGCTGCTGCTTCCTCTTTCTTCTCCTCCTCTTTCTCCTCCTCCTCCTTCTCTCCGTCCTTCTCCTCCCCCTCCTCTCTCTCTCTCTCTCTCTCTCTCTCTCTCTCTCTCTCTCTCTCTCTCTCTCTCTCTCTCTCTCTCTCTCTTTCTCTCTCTCTCTCTCTCTCTCTTCCACTATGACCTAAATATATGTTCCCGGATGAGCTTCCAGTACCTATGGATAATGAACCTTGTTTTTCCAAACTTCCTTGATAGTTGTTGCTGAGGTGCATCTTGCAATCTTCAAAACCACCACCACAAGGGCTGGTCCAGTCACAACTCCAGGCAGGGAGATGTCTGAATGTCTGCAGGAGCTGCCACAAGTAGTAAGGGCCCAGGTGAGTGTCCCACACACTCCTAGTTGATAGCATCACTGTAGCTTGGCTCTACAAAAGCCAACCACCTACTCCATTTACATCTGTGCAGCAGAACTTGGTGAAGAGAGGCCCAAAATCATGATGATTAAAATTACATATCCATGACTACTCACTTCATTGCATCATGGCAATGCCATACTACATTTTTCTAATTCTTTCTTTTTCCTCTATTCTAGACACTATTCCCCCTCCTTAAATTTCCACCTCCTCTTCCATTTCAGTTAATCATTCTTCACTACACCTCATCATTCTCAGCTAATCATCTTGCTTCATATTTCATAGGAAAAATCAGAAGAAAACTATCAAGTGCCACCATCAATCTACCTACACAGCTGTCCACATAACTTTCTTCCGGTAATGTGGGTCAACTAGCCATGCTCCACTCTAAGCCCACTCCTTTCATTCATTCATAAAGTAAATGTATCTCTCCTTCCCAATCTAAGAAATCATTCCAGCAATTTCCTCTTCTCCTTTACATTAGCATGTCCTCTTAGAAATAGCTTCAGTACACTAAGTGACCAAAATTTCACCCATCCTAAGGAAACCTTCTTACCTTACAAGCCCCTCCAACTAACTTGTCTGAGTTTTTCATATTCTCACTGACTCCACCCCCTCATTTTTTCTTGAATCCATTCCAATAAGGTTTTTGTCAAAAATATTTTTATTGAGATAAGAGTCACATAACATTAAATTATTTTAACTATTTGTAAATATACAATTCAATAACTGTTAGTACATTTACAATGTTCTACAATCATCAAAACATTTTCATTATACAAAAAGAAAACACTGCCGAAGCCGGTTTGGCTCAGTGGTAGAGCGTTGGTCTGCGGACTGAAAGGTCCCAGGTTCGATTCCGGTCAGGGGCATGTATGTTGGTTGCGGGCACATCCCCGGTAGGGGGTGTGCAGGAGGCAGCTGGTCGATGTTTCTCTCTCATCGACGTTTCTAGCTCTCTCTCTCTCTCTCCCTTCCTCTCTGTAAAAAATCAATAAAATATATTAAAAAAAAAAAAAAAAAAAGAAAAAAGAAAACACCCATAATCATTAACAATCACTCCCCATTCTCTCCTTCCTCATCCCACAAACCTCTAGCAACCAGTAATATGCTTTCAATCTATATGGATTTGTCCAGTGCATTCCATATACTAGTAAATGGAATCATACAATATTGGCCTTTTGTGTTTGACTTCAACTTAGCATTTAATGTTTTAAAGGTTCGTTCTTATTGAAACATGTATCAGAACTTTATTCCTTCTTTTTTTACCCTACCACTTCGCTGGAACTGCATATGTAAAGGCTGATCTCTTTATTGCTAAGTCTAGTATTTAATTTTCCTTTCCCAATATACCTGATATATAGTAGTACTAGAGGCCCAGTGCACAAAATTCAGCCCAGCCTGCACCCTCTCCAATCTGGGACCCCTCAGGGAATGTCTGACTGCCAGTTTAGGCCCAATCCCTGTGGGATCTGACATCCCTCTCACAATCCAGGACTGCTGGTTCCCAACTGCTTGTCTGCCTGCCTTCCTTATTGTGCCTAATCACTTCTGCCTGCTAGCCTAATCACCCCCTAACCACTCCCCTGACAGCCTGATTATGCTTAACTACTCCCTTGCCAGCCTATTTGCCCCTAACTACCCTCCCCTGAAGGCCTGCCTCACCCCCCAACTTCCTTCCCCTGAAAGCTTGATCGCCACCAACTTCTCTCCCTTGCAGGCCTAATCCTTCCCAACTTCCCTACCTTCCTGGCCTGAATGCCTATAACTGCCCTCCCTTGCAGGCCTGGTCCTCCCAACTGCCCTCCCCTGCTGGCCATCTTATGGTGTCCATCTTGTGTCCACATGGGGGCAGCCATCTTGTATGTTGGAGTTATGGCCAATTTTTTATTAGACCATAGAATAGAGGCCTGATGCATGGGTGGGGGCCAGCTGGTTTGCCCTGAAGGGTGTTCCAGATCAGAGTAGGGTTCCCATGTAGCATGGGGTGGCCAGGTAGAGAGGCCTGTGGTGGTTTGTAGGCCGTCCAGGCCCCCTGGCAACCCAAGCAGAGGCCCTGGTATCTGGGATTTATCTTTTATAATTGAAACTTTGTAGCCTTGAGCAGAGGCCAAGGCAGGCCAAGGGTGCTGAAGCTTGGCTTCCTCCATCAAGCCTCCTGCTTTCTCCAGCTCTGTGGCTACTGCCATTTTTGTTGGGATTGATTTATCTTCTATAATTGAAACTTTGTAGCCTTGAGTGGAGTCCAGGGCTGGCCGGGGTGTGCAGAAAGCTTGGCAGAAATCCAAGCTTGGCAAAAACAATGGCATGGCAGAAATCCAAGCCTTCTGCTCACTCTGTGGCTGCAGCCATCTTGGTTGGATTAATTTGCATACTCACTCCTGATTGGCTGGTGTGTGTGGTTTGTGGGTATAGCAGAGGTGTGGTCGATTTGCATACTACTCTTTTATTAGATAGGATGCCCAGACCTTTTACTGGGTTCCAATATAAATGTCATCCTGATGACTTGGTTCCTTCAAAGACATCTGCTTTTTTCAAATTAAAATTCTTATTTTCTCTACCCAAACTTTCTCCTCCCACATTCTTTCCCATTATAGTTCATGATAACTCCACTCATAAATCAGGCAAGAAATGTGCAGTCATCTCTATCTCTCTTACTGTTTTAAAACCATCAATCAGCATATATTTGCTTTGTTTAGAAAACACATTAAGAATATGACTATATCCTAACACCTCCACTATTACTGTTGAAGGTACAGATTCTTTGTGGATTAAGATAATAACTTCTTATTTTGCCTCCTTGTTTCTGCCTTCCTCCCAATATCTAAGTCAGATCATGTGTCCTCTGCTCAAAACCTTTCCCTGGCTTTTAACCTTCATGAAGTAAATACAAAAGTCTTTACCATGATCATCCTCATATAAACCATGTTCATCCTCAGAAACTCTGCATTTATGGTACTTCTAGCATACACATTGCATCACTCAACAATTTGGCTTTTTTGCCCAGTAACTATAATCTCCATGTACCATGCCTGACTACTCTAAAACTTCATCTCACACTCACTTGTAGCACTTCTTATCTTGGTTTTCTGGTTTGTTATTCCCCAGAGCACATATCACCATTTGACATAAAGTATATTTTTGTTTATTTGCTTAATGTCTTTCTCCCTCTGACTAAAATTTAAGTTCCATGGGTGCAGAAATTACTGTTTATTTGTTATTTTTGCTGCTGTCTCCTCAATGTCTAAAAAACTTACTTGGCTCAATATATGTGCTCATTATATACTTAATTAGTGAATGAATGAAAACATTTGACAAAAATTTAAATGTCATATACTCTATGTAAAATATTTGCATTTTTATTTGAAATAAAATTGAAGCAATTGGTTATAAAAATGATTTGCGAATAGCATCCATAATCTGGTTTTTCATGATGAAAGCTTGCAAATGATTAATGTTCTAAGCTTCCTGAATGGAAGAGCCACTAAAATTAAAACTGAATATGCAATTAAGGGAATGTGGGCAATAAATGAAGCTAACATGGCACAATAACAATTACCATGAAACCAAACCATAATTTCTATAGTTTCGTATAAGAGCTACAAATCTTCTCCCCCTTAAAGTTCCATAATTAACCAAAACCGGTTTGGCTCAGCAGTAGAGCGTCGGTCTGCGGACTGAAAGGTCCCAGGTTCGATTCCGGTCCAGGGTATGTACATTAGTTGCGGGCACATCCCTGGTAGGGGGTGTGCAAGAGGCAGCTGGTTGATGTTTCTCTCTCATCAACGTTTCTAGCTCTCTATTTCTCTCCCTTCCTCTCTGTAAGAAAAATCAATAAAATATATATTTTTAAAAAGTTCCATAATTAAATATTGGCTACAGTTTAAATACGGTTGTGTATTATCTCTAGTTTTTCACTATTTATACAAGATAAAAACAACAACAGAACTGTAAACAAAAATAGCAAAACAGGCAAGTATAAATTGCAAGAATTAAAAATCTAGCTTATACCTATTGATATTAAATATATTTCATCAATGCCAACCACTTTTGTTACCTTTGGCTCCAAAACTAGAATTTATAACCATAAAAACAATGGCATGGCAGTATAAGTTGTCATTCACTTAATATCGTGGACATCATTTTTTATTTAGTGCATTTATCCAGAACTCAGAACTATTTAAAATGTCAATTATTTGTATTTATGGTAATATTCATTTTATCTCCCTCCTCACACTTTGTCTCTCTCATTCTAACATGCACCACAATCTAGTTCTAGAAAATGTTGTGTGTGTTTTTAATTCTCCGTTAATGATACATGACCAGTAGGATGAAGCTTTGCCAAACATTTTAAGGTCTCTATACCAATGAGGCCACATGTCTAGAGCCTGTCATCCTTCAAATCTAATCTTGTACAAGCAGGTTATGTAAAACTCGCCAGACTTGGCTGGTAGAGAAGGAATTCTCAAGGTCACTACAATAGAAGTTATCATCGACATTCATTTTTGACTCCAGGGGCTTTAGGCAATCAATTTTCTTAAATTAGAAATTAGTAATGGGTTTCAGTGAACAGTTATTAGATCTTAAAGGGTAGCTAGAAGTTAATAAGATGAAAAAGGTACTTAGATTCTTAGTTATTTAACTGTACATATGCGTCATTCAGATTCTCATTAAGAGATGATTTGTATTCTTGAGGTATTTATATATTTGGCAAAGGCAAAGTCCCAGCAGACCAATCTAAAAATATTCACAGAATATTCAAATATTCTGAGTATGGGCCACAGCATTCAATCTTTATAAAAATTATAATAAGTCTTTATTCACGGGTTAAGTTATTAAAGAAGCAGTGATTAAGCACTTTCTTACTTAGTCACAGTCACAAACCTTGATTTCTTTTTTCTTCCATACTTGCTACATGGGCAAAGTTTACAGAGATCCTCCTATTCAATAAATGTACAGTGAATGTTTATGTGTTGAGAAAACCAGTAATTTACAATGATGCTCTTTGAAGGTGTGAAAATAGTCTAAAATATTCCTTTAATATTATAAAAAGAATTGTTTTATTGTACACCTTGCAAAATGTTCAGAAACCATTAGAATACTTATATATGACATTTTTATGAAGAAAGTCATTGACATTTCAATAGTAAAAAGTACATAAATAGAATAATAGTTATTTTTTCCCTCTAAAGGTAATACTAAAGCTAATATATATAATACAATCTCACCATCAGAATTTTTCCAACTTTAAAAGACGTGGGGAGGAGGTAGGAATAAGAAGGAGAGGGTCAAAGGGGTGAAAATGGGAGGACATCTGTAAAACTTTCAACAATAAAGATAAATTTTAAAATTAAAAAGTTACTTTTAAAAATTCCTTTTAATTTACATATGGTAATATTTACTTTTTGGTATTCTATGAATTTTACCAAACAGAGAGCCTGTATCTGCAGATTCATTAAATTCCACTTATTCAGTCAGGTCTTCTTTGATGTCATTTACCAATGTTTTGGAGTTTTCAAAAAACTGATCCAGCATAAATTTTGTTAGAGTTATATGTAAAACTTTTCTTTGATTGTATTATAAATAGCACCATTTTTTCTAACAGAGTTCTAATTATTCATTGCCATAGAATAGAAATATAATATTGATTTTATACTGACTTTACATCCTACTACTAGTACCAGAATCTTTTTGAAATATAAATGTTATAATATATTGTTATAAACAACTGTGCTATTTGCAGATATGAATAGATTTATTCCTTCTGCTCCACTTGCATGCTTTACTTATGTGTCTTGCCTTATTGCATTGGCTATGACTTCCTGTTGAAAAGAAGTGTTAAGAATGGACATCATTGCTTGGTTCTCAGTTTTAGGGGTAAAGCATTCATCCCTTCATCATTATGTCTGATGTTAGCTGTTGAGTTTTGTACATGTCCTTTATTCCATTAAAGATGTTCATACTTTCCTGAGGTTTTTAATCATGACAGTATGTTGAAAGCTGTCAAATACTTTTATGAATCTATTGAGATCATCATGTGCTTATTTTCTTTAGACTATCAACATGGTGAATTACAGTGATTGCTTTATAAACATTGAACTAGCCTTGTGTTTTCCAATGATTATGGTGTGTTATCTTTTTTATATATTACTGGATTCTATTTGCTATAATATATAAAAGTTGTGAAAAGTTGGTGTTTAGTATTCTTATAATACCTTTGTCTACTTTGGGATTATGGTAAAGCCACTCTTACAGAATATGATGGCAAGTGTTCAGTTCTATTTTCTGTAATAGAAAGTATAAAACTGGTGTTATTTCTCCCCTCAATATTCAATACAATTTTCCTCTAGAACCATGTGGTCCTGGAGTTCTCTTTAACAGAATATTTTCACTATGAGTTCTATTTATTTAATAAATATAAAATTATTCAGATTATCAATTTCTTCTTCAGTGACTTTGGTTGCTTGTGACTTTCAAAGAATTTGTCCATTTCATATAAATTGTTGAATTTATGTTCAGAGAGTTATTTGTTGTATTCCTTCATTATTATTCTTCTTAATATCTGTAGAATCTTTCATGTCAGCCCTGTTTCATTCCTGAAATTGTTAATATGTGTCTACTCTCTTTTTTCCTTGAACAGGCTAGAATTTTGCCAATTTTATTTACCCTTTCAAAGAACCAACTTTTCGTTTTAATGATTTTTTTCTACTATTTCCCATCTTTAATTCCATTATTAAGTGACTTAGCTTTAACATGTTTTTGTTTTTTTTCTACTTTATTTATATGGATAGTTAAATTACTGCTTTGAGATCTTTCTTCTTTCCTAATAAAAGTTTATACCTATTAATTTCCCTCTACACTGCATTTGCTGAATTACACAAATTTTAGTATTATATTTTCATTTTAATTCACTTCAAAATACTTGGCTATTTTGAAGTATGTTTTATTTAAATGTGTATAATTTAGTTTCCAAATAATTGTGGATTTCTCAGATTTATAATTTAATTTCATTTTGGTCAGAGGATATATTTTATATGGTTTCAATTGTTTTAAAATTCTTAAGTTTTATATTGTGGCCCCACTATTACATGACCAATCCAAATCAGAGCCTGAAAATTTCAATAATACTAATCCTGTCTTTATTTAAATACTAATAATACTAACCCTGTCAATAATTTAAAAGTTTGTTCATTGATATTGATTATTTTCATTAATTTTTATTTTTAATATGTTGTATTAACATATTATTTATCATTATTAGTAGACATCTTAGTTTACTTGGGCTGCCACAACAAAGTTCCATATACTGGATGGTTTGAGCACATGATTTAAACAACAGATATTTATTTTCTCACAGTGCTGGAGGATGGAAGTCTGTGAAAATTCTCTAGCCAATGACATGGTCAAAAACATGGACTTTTCCCATTTCTTACTTTTTCCTGTGAAATGTACAGAGCTTCAACAGTCATTTGGTGACCTTCAAATGGCATGCATCAGGCAAATACCAGGGAAATCCCTTGTTCCCTGACTTTAATAATTAGTACTAAACAATATATAATGTGGTATATTGAAGAAACTATACCATAACTACCTATTCTCCTCGATTTTCTTAAGTCACCTAGGAGAAAATTTCTGTTTTCTTGCATCCAAATACATTAACTCTAACTTCCACTGGAGTAGGATTTTCTGATGGAGATATACAGAACATGTTGCATTGACTTTGCCTAAAGTTTCTGATGCTCCCCTATCCTGACCATAATCACCAGGACTACATGAGAAAGAAACATCTAATTCGAGATAGCTAACTCTGACCCAGAGCAGTCATTGTCAAGTATATAATAATAATCAACATAAGAATAGAATCCCAAATACCAGTTCTAATCTTAAACCTGAGATTGGCTAGCTTCACAAAAAATGTCCTGAGAACATTATTTAAAATACAGTCCCCATCCTCAGTGATTCCCTTCTAGCAGGTCTGTAGTGAAGCCCATGTGATTCTGAAGATTACCTAAATTTAGTCTATCATGATAGTGCCTGAACTTGACTGGAGAGCCTCATTTGGAAATTTAATGTTATGTAATTTTACCATCGCTCACATTCCTGCCATTTATAAAGTGCTATTCTATCCAAATGCCAATTCTATCCCATCATTCTTTATCCTGTTTCTCCATTATTAATACTCCTAGCACTGTTTTCCCCTCACCGCTCACTCTGAGAAACAAAATACCAAGCTTTCTGCACCCTCAGTTCTAAAGAACACATGATGTGACCTTACCTAAATACTAGCTTTTTCCATAAGATCATTTCAATTGTATATTTCCCAAGGGCTGACATTCTTTTCCAATGCCCCATAAAACACAAGGCCCAAAATTAATTTTGCCATTTCTCTAAATCCCCATTATTGCTCCTACACACTGATTTATTCTTCCATGTATAAAAACGTCTTGGCTCATGACACTCAATTTATTGACCTGTGTTATCCATACTCATCCATTCTGCTTTCCATATTCATTGAAGACTTCAGTCTTGGATTTTTTTTAAGTTCTCTTCTTTAGCCCCAAATATTATAATTTTGTATCAATTTAATATCCATGTGAAAGGTCTAGCCAATATTTAGCTTTAAAACTCATACCTCAACTTTTGTGAATTTTATTTTTCACACCATCTCAAAAACAACATGGTAACATTATCTAAAACTATTATTATAGAAATTATAGGCTGAAATATTTTTCTATTTGACTACAACCTTTCCTTTAATGGCCAATTTTCTTATGGTCTTACTTCCACTGCTATTGCTTTTTCTTCTATAATAATTCTATAGAGTTCTGAGTGTTTACTAAAAGACTTGGCATTTGTCCTTTGTAATTTATTGTGGTTCATTTACATTAGCCTGTGACCCAGTATATGTATCTTGGGTAATTAGGGAAATAGCTTTGGTTCTTAGAGCCAAATGTGGGGAGAAAATTCATGTTTGAAACAATAGTAGAGTCCTGTTACAGGTGATCTCAATCCCAAAACACAACCCCAGCATGCTCCTGTGTAAATTTGTAATGCAAATAATTTCAATTACAGCAGCTCATTCCTAAATTCCTAACAGTTCAGAAAGTCCAACCAATAGCTGATTTTATTGCCTTATTTTTTATTTTTAAAAAAATATTTTTATTGAGAGGAAGGGAGAGGGATAGAGATCAATGAGAGAGAAACATCGACCAGCTGCCTCATGCATACCCCCCACCTTTGATGTGCCTGCAACCAATGTACATGCCCTTAACCAGAATCAAACCTGGGACCCTTCAGTCTGCAGACTGACTCTCCATCCACTGAGCCAAACTGGTTTTGGCTACTGCTTTATTTACCTTTGAGAGTGATTAGCTAGAATGGCCAATGATTAAGACTTGTTAGGGATCACTTTGGTGGACTCCAATTTCTGTGGAAACTATGAAGCTGAGATATATCAAGACACTGATTAAGTGATCAAGGTCTGAAGCCAGAGTGTCATTAAAAATTAAACATAATCTGGCTGTGCTCTAGACCCAGGAATACCATGCTAGGTAACAGAGGAAGGCATACTAGGGAAGATTTAAATAGCAGAGTAGTAACTAGAGTTTGCTCTGTCTGAAGTTAACCATGTGTTCTATACTGATATATTGCATTCTTTCTGATAAGGCTAAAAATGTTATCTCCATTTGGTGACAAGGCATTGAAGTTTATACTTCAATTATTTACTTCTAGAAATGAGTGAATTATATTCTGTCCCCTTGAAGTTCTCCATTTCAATTTATCTATATCCAATTTATCATATAGTGATTTCTTAGCTAAGATATGCTGAGCACAAATAATGCAAAGATGAAAGAGACCTTTATGTGTTCCAATGTCATCAACTCCTATCTTCTTCTGGATACTATGTATTTGTAGGCCCTTATCCTACAAATAGGAGTGCTGTTTAAAATCCAAGCACAATACAGACACCATTTATCAAGATGCCTTCATTTCTCTCAAGTAGACCAATCCATCTCGTCTGTTCTTGAAATATTTACTATAATTACCATATCATTACACCAAATTGAAACCTGGAATCCTCTCTAAAAAGTAACTTTATTCTGATAAATCATACGTATTACAATAAAATAAAATTTAGGGCCAAAACCGGTTTGGCTCAATGGATAGAGCATTGGCTTGGGGACTGAAAGGTCCCGGGTTCAATTCCGGTCAAGGGCATGTACCTTGGTTGAGGGCATATCCCCAGCAGGGGTTATGCAAGAGGCAGCTGATCGATGACTCCCTCATCGATGTTTCTAACTCTCTCTCTCCCTTCCTCTCTATACATAATCAATAAAATATATATTTTAAAAAAATAAAATAAAATTTAGGAAGGAAAAAATTCTGTCAACTATCTCGTGTGTGTGTGTGTGTGTGTGTGTGTGTGTGTGTGTGTATAATTATATAATATAATTATTGCTTATTCTTAAACTACATTCATTTTACCTAACCAAATTAAAATTTAACATTGATATTTTCTATTGATAACAATGTGAATGGGGGATTGAATATTATTTAATTAATATAATTAAGGGACCAATATGGATCATTTTTAGATCTGATATATGTGGATTATCAATGTAGCTATCTCAGTTTAACTAGGAAATAAATTATAAGTAATATCTCCATTTATATCTCTCAATGTAATGATCACATCAACTCTGCAAGAACTCAATTTTAAGTCTGTGGAGGACAGTTTTCTCTCATTTTGCTAGAAAGCAGAGTTCTCTTGGTAAGATTTAACTAGCCAATGTAAACACTGCTATGAGATTTCAAATCTGAAACTAACTTATCCCCTTCAACTCTTTACAGCAACAGAGTCAGTGAAGAATAGCCTATATTCACTCCTGGCATAGACCTAGTCATTGTTAGACAATTTATTATTCAGTGGAAAACAGGACACTCTAAAACATCAGGAAAAAATAAAACTCAGATCAAAGTCATTACAAAGTTTGTATTGCAGTGAATTTATTCTACAGAATGAGGATCAAAATAATAAAAAGTTCTTACCATTTGCAGGCAAGCAGCCTGAACTGAAAGATATATCATCAATAGCTATGACTTCATCCTGTTCATGAGTTGAAATCACTTGACCTTGAAAAACAACCTACATGAAATAAAAGGATTTGCAAAACTTAAAGAAAACAACCTGCCCAAAAATACAAAAGAAATAAACAAAAATACAAAGCAAAGAACATCTCTCTCTCACAATCTTCAGGCAGAGAGCCTACAAATAAGAAACATCACTTCCTAGAAGCACTTGGGTGACCATGCCAGTTCCAAGTGGAAAGGGATCCAAGTGTAAATGCTAAAGGACTGGGAAAAGTAGTCATTTCTGTGTCTCACATGTCTAGCATAGGTTAGGTAACATGTTTGTGAAATGATACAACATTCACTTGGCTTCTGCCCTATAATCATTCTCTGTGTTTGGTTCCCATGTGTTCATACTACTTAGTATTTATCAGTTTTTATATCCATGCTCTATCTTGAACTCTGATGCTTGGCATTTCACAACTTTACCCCATTTTCACCTCTGTTTTCTGAATTTTGCTCACAGTCTTGCCTCAGATGTCCTCCACATTTTCTGCCATGATCTAAACATAGCTTGAGACATTGACCAGAAATGGTTGTTCAGTGACTTATTGTTACAATCACTGAACATTATATTGTGATGTGCAGCTAGTACAAGTCTGCACTAAAAGAAAATATATAAGTATAATTAATTTAAAAAACTTAGAAAGAAAAAAACAAAACAAAAACAAAATCTACTCTCCAGTCTCCTAGTTACTTAAAAAAAAAAAAAAGTAAATAAGTGTGTTGGTAAAGAGTATTATCCCACCCTTAGTAAAAATACCATTGACAATTTGAGCTTAATTCACGGATACATTAAATTAGTGTTTATTGTTAGGCCTTGTTTATAATATAAACATTTTATTATTTTAAAGAGTCGGCACTGCTTTTGAGCTTAACAACAGGACTGCATGCAGTCAACCCCAGCAGATCATTTTGCTGTGCTGCATTCTCCTCTGTGCCTGTACAACATGGCACACTGATACATTTTGATCAAATCAGACACTATCTGCCAGACTGTTAGAAATATTAAGAGAAATATCCATAACCTATTGAGCAACTTGTCAATAAGTAGCCCTTAAAAAAAATAATATTTTCTTCACATAAAACAGAATAACCCTTTGACTACTTAAAAACAGGATAAATCTATCAAAGATTGTTATGTAGGGATGGTTTTATATGAGGGCAGTGGAGAAGAGTGGTAAAATGTATATTTGGAACCAGACTACTTGGGTTCAAGTACCCGCTACACCACTGAATAGCAACATGACCTTGGAGAAGTTATTCAAGATGTCTGTGCCTTGGTTTTTTTCTTTGTAAAAGGGTATTGACAAAAATGATGCTATTACCTAGATGATAAAGCATTTACAAGGATATATGTATAGAATCACTTGATACATAGTATTTAAATACTTAATTAATTTAACATAGATTAATTAAAATATTTAAGCTACTATAAGAATACTGTTTACGAGAAAAAGAATTTATTCTCTACAGATTAATATTTAATTCTTCTTGAAAACCTTTTCATATAGATATATTCCCTAGTCATTGCTGAGCTAAGCTTACACACACCTATAGTAGCATATGAAAAGAGATAAGTAGAAATAGGTGTTAACTAATCATCAGGCTCTTCTTTTTTCTCCACACCCTTTCCCCAAACCCATTCATCCTCAGGATTTCAATTGTCACCCAGGTTGATGAAACACAAATTTACATCACAAATGTCAGCTTCTCTCCTGGACTCTCAGGCCACATCTCCACAGCCTGGTATGCATTTTCACTCAGATAGTGTTAGTCTGTTCTAATTCATAATGTTCTTTCCCCTTGAACTGGACCTGTCACCTGACCTTCATTGTCTGACAATGGTACTGATATCATTGTAATTAGCTACTTATTAATAACTAAAGGCTCGGTGCATGAAATTCATGCGGAGGCGGGGGGGAGGGGGGAGAAAGGGGGAGGTATCCCTCAGCCCAGCCTGCACCCTCTCCAATCTGTGACCTTTCGAGGGATGTTGACTGCCCTCTCACAATCCAGAACTGCTGGCTACCAACTGCTCACCTGCCTGCCTTCCTGATTGCCCCTAACCACTTCTGCCTACCAACTTGATCACCCCCTTCCCACTCCCCTACCAGCCTGATTGATACCTAACTGCTCCCTTGCCAGCCTGTTTGCCCCTAACTTCCCTCCCCTGCAGGCCTGGTCATTCCTAACTACCCTCCCCTGCATGCCTGGTCCCTCCCAACAGCTCTCCCCTGCAGGCCTGGGTGCCTCCCAACTGCCCTTCCCTGCAGGCCTGGTCACCCCTAACTGCCCTCCCTTGCAGGCCTGGTGCTTCCCAACTGCCCTCTCCTGCTGGCCATCTTGTTATGGCCCTCTTGTGTCCACATAGGGGCAAGATCTTTGACCACATGGGAGCAGCCATCTTGTGTGTTGGAGTGATGGTCAATCTGCATATTACTCTTTTATTAGATAAGACAGAGGCCTGTCCAGATGGTTTGCCTGAAGGGTGTCCCGGATCAGGGTAGTGGTTCCCTTGCGTCATGGGGTGACCTGGCTGAGGGGCCTGTGGTGGTTTGCAGGCCAGCCATGTCCCCTGGTGACCAAGTGGAGGCCCTGGTATCTGGAGTTTATTCACCTTCTACAATTGAAACTTTGCAGTCTGGAGCAGAGCCAAGCCTTCTGTTTGCTCTGAGACCACAGCTATTTCTGTTGGAACTTATGTATCTTCTATAATTGAAACTTTATAGCCTTAAACAGAGGCCTGGGCTGGCCAGGGTGTGTGGAAAGCTTGCTTTCCTCCATTGCCTGGGAAAACCCTAGCCTTCTGCTCTTTCCAGCTCCCTGGCTGCCACCATTTCTGTTTGGATGTATCTTCTATCATTGAAACTTTGTAGCCTTGAATGGAGGCCTAGGCCAGCAAGGGCATGCAGAAAGCTTGGCTTCCTCCATTGCCAGGGAAACCCAAGCCTCCTGCTCTCTGTGGCTATAGCCATCTTGGTTGTGTTTATTTGCTTATTAGTTCCTGATTGGCTAGTGGGTGTGGCTTGTGGGTGTAGTGAAGTGATGGCTAATTTGCATATTACTCTTTTATTAGATAGGATAGGAAAGAAAAAAGGGAAAGCCAGAAATTATAGCATGTAATTTGGGAAGCTTCACCAGGAAGCTGCAACTTTGCACTCCCCAGGGAACATAAATTCATGCCCAGTAAATCTGGGGTGACATAGGGAAGGTACTTGCTTGTCAATCACACCTGATGACAGAGATGGTTGGCAAAAATGAGTGTGGCCTTTGCAAGCCCATGGAAGTTTGGGAATGAATAATCCTCCTTAACAAAGGAATTCTCTTTCTTGTTGTTTTTGGCTGATGACTTATCACTCCTTGGGCTCTTTTGCTTCTGCTTCCTTGCATTCACCAGTATAACCTAGAGTCAGGCAGATTCTGCATGCAAAGTACTAATGATCTGCAGCAGGAAACACAAGCTAAGCTACCTTGATGCTGGATTAGACATGGCTCCCACATGTAAAGGAAATTCTGGACACTGGCTCTGATTTGAGCTCTACTGAAACCCCAGTTGAGCTCTATTTCTTTTATGACTATACTAAGGAAAATGGGACTTCAGAAACCTGAGGTGTATCCCATATAAGTAAAACTTTCTACAATATTCATCCTCTTGTGGTGGCTTCCAGAAATGCTTATTCCAAGAATCCCACTTCTACTAGCAACTGGGGGAAATGAACCTCTCTCTTATCCTCTAACAGTACCCAAAGATGCTCAAAATCTCAAATTGACCTTTGGAACTACTTTCTCCTTCAGTCTCATGTCCAATCAATCAAGACCTACAAAGCTCTCTCTTCTTTCCATGCCTATTTCTAATCCTCAATCTTCACATATGATCTAATAAAGTAAATTAAATCTAAATTACCTTCTTATCTTCAATCCTCTCCTCATCAGAGTTTGTATTACATATAACATATTTATTGATTTAACTAAATTATTGTTAAACTTGTATAACTGAAGAAAAGTTAGTCTGAAAATTGGTTGTCATATGAGCCCACTGATGCAACAAGAGGAAATGTTTTTCTATTTCTCTAAGTGTAGGGGAATTTACTAACAAATCTTCATAGCCACAAAACACAAGATCCATCAGGCATAACTAGATCATCTAGTTATATATATATTCCAACAAAAAGATTTTCCAGGGATTTTGATTGAGATCCCAAAAAGAGGGATGGGTTGAAACATATAAGAAAGTGGAATCCCAAGATGATTTTTAAAAGCCAGGTCCTGTGATCAGAGGCTGTGTTGGGGTATAGTTGTTGTATTTCTTTAAAAAGTGGTGTTTAATGTTCCTTGTTTTCTTCAAAACTTGGCCAAAGGATATTTTCCCAAACATCCTCCTCATTTCAGCTATGTTAGGGGGAATAATCAAAGTTAAAAAGTGACAAAATCAAAGCAAATCACAACCAAGATAATGGAGTTTGGAGTTGGCAGCATCACAAGTCAAGTTTAGCCTGCTCTGATCCAATAGGAAACATGAGACAAATTCCTTTCAGCCCTAACATTTTAGGAGAAGATGGCCTTTGAAGAGAGTGAAGGGGTCAGCATTTGAGCTACTTGATTTAAATCTTAGATAAACTTTGATAAGCCCTAGCTGGTTTGACTCAGTGGATAGAGTGTGGGCCTGCAGACTGAAGGGTCCAGGATTTGATTCTGGTCAAGGGCATGTGCCTGGTTGCAGGCTTGATCTCTAGTAGGGGACATGCAGGAGGCAGTTAATCAATGATTATCTCTCATCATTGATGTTTCTATCTTGTTCTCCCTCTCCCTTTATCTCTGAAATCTATAAAAATATATTTAAAAACATACACAGAACTTTGACAACAGGTGAATGGATGTGAACCTATCTTAGATTGTATAAGTAACTTCATGAACAAAAACTCTTTATTATTTATTATATTAGAGTTTCTTAATTATTAGTATACATTCAATATCACTTCTTAAGTAAACAGGAAATCCTGTTCCCATCATGTGTTCAGATAGTAACTATTTTTGAACTGAAAGGTAAAATGACTTAGATTATAATTTTGAAAATTTTGAGAGTAGAATTTTTAACAATTCATTAAGATAGCAATTCATATTCAGTTGTATGGATAACTTATTTTTTGCCTATTTTCATAAAATCTACTGTTTCAAAATAGGAGGCTGCTGAAAATTCTCTAGCATTTCTAAATGGAATATCAAAGAAATGAGAAATAAATAATAGCATATTAAAAATGCTTCCAGCCATGGCTGATTTTGCTCAGTGTTTAGAGTCTCAGCCAGTACACTGAAGGGTCATGGGTTTGGTTCATATACCTTGGTTGCAGGTTCAATCTCTGGACCTGGTTGGGCTCGAGCAGGAGGCAACCAATCAATGTGCCTCTCTCATGTTTATGTTTTTCTCTTTCTTTCTCTCCTTTCTCTCTCCCCCCATCCCTCCCTCCCACTCTCTCTAAAAATCAATGGGAAAAATATCCTCAATCCTCAGGTGAGAATTAACAAAAAAATGCTTCCATATCTTTTTATTAGTAAAATTTAGGTTCTGACTGCTCATTTAGCTTAAGAATTCAAACATTCAACTTGAAAACCATTGTCAGTGATATATTTAGCAACATAGTATTCATTCCTTTCTACCCATAAGACCAATATATGGGATCTTTAAAAAAAAAAAAAAAAAAAAGAGGGTAGGGGGTAATAAAGGAAGGTTTCACTTAAATTGGGAACTAAATTTCTCCTTTAAGTTATGACTGTTTTATTCTTTGAACATTTTAGGACTGTAGTATAATTATTTGCTTATGTCTGCAATTCTGAAAAAATGTGATTGTGTTTAACCTGCACCATACAATGAATAATAAAACCAACACTGCAGACAAAAGAATATCAAATGAGTTTCATGCAATAGATCTGACCAAATCTGGGGTTGAATGTTTTGGGTTTTTTTTTTTTTTCTATTTTATAAATCCTCATGCTGCTTTAACATGACAAAAATTACCATGATTCAGTGACTACATGATTGAGATCTGAAATCAAACTAATCAGCTTGGAGTTAGTCCACTGTCTAAAGCTCTTAATCCTCATTGAATAATGGGGCAAATTATAGTTTTATTGCAGAGGACTGCTGAGAAGGGTCAGTGAGATAATATACACAAAGGGATAAATGTAGACCTTACACATAGTAAGTGCTTAATAAATTGGTGGTTGTTACTATTCCTTAAACATCTTCATGACTTACTGGAATTCGGCCATTTTTGTTGACTAAATGCATAAACATCACTCTTTGTTTATGTAGCAGTATTTTCTCAAAAATTAGCATGCTTCCACTTTCTTAAGGGATGGACCCAGGACTTCACAAATGAAAGTGAAAGCCCTCACAGTCCAGAGGGTTTCTCAGAAACTAATGCTGAGCCAAGGTCCACGTGGGTCGAAAATCTCCTATTTACATATTTCTAAAGGAAGCACGGAGGGCTTTAAAATGACCAGAAGGCAGCATGGAGGGGAAATTGTGAAAAACAGAATAATTCTCAGAGGCTTGTAAAATGATGAGGCAGCAGACACTGTCTGGAGACACTGATTACAAATGCCCTCCAATAAGCCTCTCACTATAGCTTTTCAGGAATGAGCTACTGGCTGGTGACAGGCAGTATTACAAGCACAGCACATCTCTGCGGCCCAGCCAAACAGCAGCAAATGAACACCTGCTCACTTGCTGACAGGAGAGAACTAAGGCATACCTGCAAGCTGAAAGACTGATGTAGCCAAAGGTCCCAACAGAGTCATATCATTTCCTAATTTTTACAAAGCCTGTAAGGTAGGAGCACTGATTCTATATCAGCAATAAAGTATTTGGGGAAACAGATTAATACACTGCACATGCATCTGCTTTGGATGAAGCTACTGCTGCATTTTAAAGCACTCAAATGTATAACCCTGCTACCTCAGCTACAGCTGAACTGCATTGGAGATGATAAACTTGGGAATTTTAAGTTTTATATTTAGCTACTCCACATATTTAATCATCAACCCACACAATGTGCCATTTGGGATAAGACAGCTGAGAAAAACAGGAGGCTATTTTATTTTTTAAAATATATTTTATTGATTTTTTTACAGAAAGGAAGGGAGAGGGATAAAAAGTTAGAAACATTGATGAGAAAGAAACATCAATCAGCTGTCTCCTGCACACCTCCCACTGGGGATGTGCCTGCAACCAAGGTCCATGACCTCGACCAGAATCGAGCCTGGAACCCCTCAGTCCACAGGCCGATGCTCTATCCACTGAGCCAAACCGGTTTCGGCAGGAGGCTATTTTAAAAGGTCTAACCTACAAAACAAACAGGTTTCAGCCCTGCCCAACATCTGAATGAGTTGCTCTGCCAGTAAAAAGCATGACCTAAGGAGAGAGAGTTTGACATAAGAAGATAGTTCAAGACTTTCTTACATCCACTCTGTTTGAAAGATGGAAAAGATGTATAAACACTGATAACGTTTATATATAAACAAGATTCCCATGTCAGTCATTAAAGCTTATACAAGTTTGCAGACAGAAGGACTTCAGTGGGTTCATCCTGCAGCATCTAGTCAATGTGACTCAATCCCCTCAAAAGCACTCTAGGCTCTGTATTATTGCTTTTGTTGTCATTGAGAAAGACAAAGAGACATAAGGGAGTAGGAAGAGAAGTGTAAGATATAAATTAGAAATCTCTAGCACCTCAATATTCACAACAAATTAAATTGTGTGGATTCTCTTTCCACACACCAAATCCAGGAACACACTGCGTCTCATCCCCATGCCTGTCAAAAATTTTCTCTTTGATGACAATATACCAGTAAGAGGTTAATATCCAATATATGTAAGGAACTCATAAAACTCAATAGAAAATAAACAATATGGGCAGAACACCTGAGTAAACATTTGTACAAATTGCTCACATGAAAAGGAAGGTGCTCAGCATCATTGAATATTAAAAGAATGCAATCAAAACCAAAATGAGATATACTTCACACGTGTTAGAATGGTGAGGATGTGGAGAAAGGAAACACTTTATGCACTGTTGGTGGGAATGTAAATTGGTCCAGCCACTATGCAAAACAATACAGTGGTTCTTCAAAAAATTAAAAATAGAACCACCATATAATCCAGCAATCCCACTTCTGGATATATATTCAATGGAAATGAAATAACTGTCTCAAAAAAGATAGCTATACTCCCATATCTGCAGCATTACTCATAATCTTAGGACATGGAAACAACTCAAGTATCTGTGGATGGTAAATGAATAAAGAAAATGTGGAATGGGGGAATAAGGACAATTATGTGAGACCATAATCAATAAAAAATTTTTTTTAAATAAATAAAAAATAAAATAAAATAAAATAAAATAAAAAATAAAAAAAGAAGATATGCTTTATTCATACAAAGAAATAATTCTTAAAAAAAGGAAATCCTACCATTTATGACCACCTATGTGGTATTATGCTAATTGAAATAAATCAGACAAAGAAAGACAAATATTATATAAACTCACTTATATGTATAATTGAAACAATCCAAACTCATAAAAATCAAAGAATAGAGAAATGGTGGGGATGGAAAGGGACTTTGCATTGGGCAATGGGTGCACAATGTAATGAACAGATGATGTTTTATTGAATTGTACACGTAAAACCTGCATGGTTTTGTGAACTAATGTCACTCCAATAAATTCAATTAAAAATAATAATAACTTTTAAAAAAGAGCAGAATGGTAGTTGCCAAAGGCTGTAGAGAGAGGAAATATTAGTCAAAGGATATTAACTTCCAATTGTAAGATGAATAAGTTCAGGGTATCTAACATGGTGAATTTAGCTAATAATATTATAATATGTACTTGAAAATTGGTTAATAAAAAAGTAGATGTTTTAATTTTTAAAAGATTTTTAATTGATTTTTAAACAAAGAGGAAGAGAGGAATGACAGAAGCAGTGATGTGAGAGCAAAATATCAATTGTCTGGCTCTTGCACACCCCCTACTGGGGATTAAGTCTGCAACTTGGGCAAGTGTCCTGACCAGGAATTAAAATGGCAAACCCTGCTAAAACTAGTATGGCTCAATGGATAGAGCCTCAGACTGCAGACTGACCAGGTTTGATTCTGGTCAAGGACATGCACCTTGGTTGCGGGCACATCCCCAGTAGGGAGGCAGCAGGTTGATGATTCTCTCTCATTGATGTTTCTAACTCTCTATCTCTCTCCCTTCCTCTTTGTAAAATTTTATTTATTTATTTTATAATAAAATGTTAAAAATAAATTAAATTAAATTAAATTAAAATAAAATAAAATAAAATAAAATAAAATAAAATAAAATGGCAACCCTAGGGTGCAGGGGTCAGGGCCCAACCAACTGAGCCACCCTAGCTACTGATTTTAAATATTTTCACCACACACAACAACAAAAACAACCTATTGTAGAATTATGTGAAGTGATGGGTGCATTAACTAGCTTTATTTTGATAATCATTTCACAATATATACCTGCATCAAATCATCACTTTATACCCTTAATCGTACATAATTTCACATGTCAACTCTATCTCAATACAGCTGGGGAACTCTTTTCCCATTAACATGGAGCTGGGAACATTCCATGAATCCCACCCACAGCATCTTTAGTGCCTCAAATAAGTCTTTGTTTAATAAATGAATCAATCATTCATAGGAGGACTTAAATGCCTAATGGCTTAGGATAACCTCCCAACACAAACTGATATATCATTTAAATTGAGTGCAAAGGCTCAAAATTACAGAACTGTGTTTCTAACCATAAAATTCCATTTAAGATTTATCTGTCCAGGTGTCATTTATCCATCTATTAAGTGCTTTCCTTTTAATTTATTCAAATACACATTTAGTTTACAAAAGTCTGAAAATTCCAAACTACTGTGATTTTATGACAGCTCAATTATGCCATTCTTATATTTTATAATTTAATTTTTATAATAGTGACCCTGCTCATTCTCCTATCTTTCCACTTTGCCATTCAAAATAGCTGAACTTAAAATTAACTCCAATTCAAGTTTGATATTAAAGCAAATGCTAAATTCATCACATATCAAATGATTTTGCACTCTTTAACAAAATTATAAAATTGACTATATTATACTATCTTAATAAAGATTATAAAGGAAACCCATTTGGCCTATATTGGCTCACAAATCAGGTTTAAAAAGCAAATTAATTCAGAATAAAATGCTTTAAGATTCTCTTTTAACTGGAAAATTTTGCTTGGCTGTCCCAAATGTTAAAATATGCCATACTTTTCCAAGAACCCTTGTAATAATCATTAGATTATAATTTCTACCATACATAAGTTTTATTAGGTTATATAAATAAGTTTAAATTTTAAAGGTTTGCTTTGACTTTATTTCACAAAACTATTTTGGAAAATAAAGGAAGTATTGAATAATTTGAGTTTAACCATGAAATTAATATGACCAGTGAGTATTTAATTAAACAGTATTTTCCTCATTGCCAAACAAAAGCCTGTTCTCTCAAAAACATGAGAAAAGTCTGAAAGGAGAGTGGGCCTTAAGAATAAATTAAAAGAAATAGTACATTGGAACAGTAAGAGAAATAAAGAAAAAAATGAGGGGGACTCAAAAATTTAAGAAGAAATTTAGAAGGTTATACTTTACTGATATATCAATATATCTTAATATTTAACAACTTCAGTTTTAATACATTAACATAAAACCTTTTTTTAATATATTTTATTGATTTTTTACAGAGAGGAAAGGAGAGGGATAGAGAGCTAGAAACATAAATGAGAGAGAAATATAGATCAGCTGCCTCCTGCACACCCCCTACTGGGGTATGCCTGCAACCAACGTACATGCCCTTAACTGGAATCAAACCTGGGACCTTTCAGTATGCAGACTGATGCTCTATCCACTGAGCCAAACCGGTTTTGGCCATAAAACCATTTTTAAGTGTCTTTTGGGGTGACTGCCCAACCCAATTTCTGGGAACTATTTGGTCTCAACTCTTAAAAGTCCTGGCAAATCCCTCAGTCCTATGCCAAATGGGACAGTTATTCATCCAACTTTTAATTCACCTAGTACTCTAAAAATCAATAAAAACATATTTTTAAAGGAAGTTCTTTTTAAGAAAATTGCAACTTAACAGCTTTGTTTAAAAAAATAGCTAGAAAATATAACAAACATACCTGAAATTTCTGGGAGCACTGAATGCTGATGACCTTTTTCTCCCACTGATGTTGGGGCCCAGCTCTGTTTTGCCATAAAGGTTGAACAGGACCCCCACATGTAGTTTGAAAGCCAGCTGTCAATTTGCCACTCATATGGCTGGAGAAGTAATAAAATGTAACCTGTGAAAAAATAATTAATATTCAAACAATTATAATAAAGAAGTTCCCAAATGTAAAAAGTTTTAAAGTGCTGTGTGTTTTGAAATACCTGACAAGGATGCAGGTTATTCGTTGGAAGAAAAACTCGGCTTCTTAAGTTTGAAGGAGAGTCCACTTTGGAGACCAGTGAGAGAAAGTGGGCTATTAGAAACAAGAGTCAGCATTTAGACTTAGGGTAATCACTGGTAAACTTACTTAATACACCAGACAGTAATTCAGGCTTATACTCACATTGGATCAATATGTTTTTGCTCAAAGAATTAAACATTTAACTACATCATTTGCTTTTGCAAATGATCTGACTGATATTTTTACTTCATTATATTCCCCATTGAAATTACTAATTGGGATTATATTCCCTATAGCACTATTATGGGCTGCAGTCCACAACCCAATTTAGCTTATATAACATAGAAAGTTTTATAATTCTGCAAAGATGGTGTCCAGAGAAAACATGTTAGGACTGTCCTCCAAAATAAGCAATTGAATGAGGAATTCAAAAGAGATCATTGTTTGCTATGATTTTCTCAAGAAAGGATTAGATCAAATAGTCCCAGCTTTTTCCAGGATTATAGAAAACAATACTGAGCCCTAATTCTCTCTTGTATGCTGTAGTACAGGCTGTGCCAGCTACTGTTTAAAAGACTACAAAATAAACGCAGTCCTAGCTAGTGGTTAGATTGTTGGTCTATGGATTGAAGGGCCATGAGTTTGAATCCAATTAAGGGCAACATGCCTCAGTTGTCAGTTGGGATGTGTGCAGGAGGCAACCAATTGATGTGTCTCTCTCCCATCAATGTTTCTGTCTGTACCTCTCCCTTCCACTCTCTCTTTAAAAAAACAAGAAAATTGAAAAAGTATTCTCGGGTAAGGATAAATAAAAATCCTATCTAATAAAGAGGGGATATACTAATTGACCTTCACATTGCCGCAAAGATGGCGGAGCCCACAGCCAATAAGGAGTGAATATGCTAATTGACTGTCTTATCCTCAAAGATAGCAGTGCCCACAGCCAATAAGGAAGAAATATGCTAGGTGACTGCCCCATCCTCAAAGATAGCTATGCCCACTGCCTATAAGGTGGGAATATGCTAATATACTGACATGCTCTCAAAGATGGCAGTACCCACAGCCACAGATTGGTGGTGCTCAGTCTCCTCAGCACCATCAGGGCCCGGCCTTGCCAAGCGCCTCCCTCAGGAGTCTCCCAGTCCCCTCAGGCTCTCAGCTTCCCAGGACTTGCCTGAGGCACAGTCAAGCTTTGGATGGTAGCTGCCCAGCCACCCAGGGCCACCCCAGGGTAAAGTAACCAAGCCCGGCCAAGGCTTGTGCTGCCAGAAGTGGCAGCAGCAGAGGTCTGATGGGGGCATCTCCTGCCCTTGAGGACTCCCAGACTGTGAGAAGGGGCAGGCTAGGCTGAGGGACCTCCCCTCCAGTGCATGCATTTTCATGCACTGGGCCTCTAGTAAATGGATAAATACATAAATAATAACATTCTCTGGACTTTCATTGATTTCCTGTAATACTTAACAAGATTGAAGTATATAATCTAGGAACTATTATTTTCTGCTTCTCTATTTTGTGTGCCACTGTTTGTCAAAAAGAATGAACAAATGATGTTGATGATGATTATAATGATATGTCTACCCTAGTTATTTAGTGGCATTTTAAACTAAGTTGGAAATCAAATTTAATTGTCACATCATTAGTAATCAATAGTAACATTATGAAACCTTAAATACCTCTTTTTTCCCTAGACTTATTCCAAAATTGTACTCTAATTAAACAGAAAGCAATGACATTAATGATTACTTATAGATATAGTCTGATGCATAATTTAAATTCCAGCAATAACAGAATATACTCCCTGGAATCTTCTATAATATTAAAAACACAATATGCTAATTAGACTGAACATCCTTCCAGACAACCTTCTGGATGAAGCTTGGGCTGCCAGGGAAGCCTGGGTCCTGAGTACCAGCCAGCAGCCGGAGGGAAGCCTGGGTCTGGGATGCCAGAGGGAAGACGGTGCTGGTAGCAGAGGAAGGAAGGCCTATTTTTTGCATGAATTTCGTGCACTGGGCCTCTAGTTATTATGTATCTAATAAAAGGATAATATGCTAATTAGACCAGATATCTTCCAGATAACCTTTTGGATGCCTTTCTGGACAAATCCACGGTGGCAGGGCCAAGGCAGAGGCAGTTAGGGGCAATCAGGATGGCAGGGAACAGCAGTTACGGGGATCAGGCCAGCAGGGGAGAGCAATTATGGGATCAGGTTGTTAGGGGAGAGCAGTTAGAAGGATCAGGCCGGCAGGGGAGAGTAGTTAGGGGGATCAGGCACGTAGACATAGGTGGTTAGGAGTGATAAGGCAGGCAGGCTGGTGCACAGTTAGGAGCCAACGGTCCCAGATTTTGAGTAGGATATCCCCCAAGGGTTCTGAATTGGAGAGGGTGCAGGCTGGGTTTAGGGACAACCACCACCACCACCACCCACTTGCATGAATTTCGTGCACCAGGCCTTTAGTATAAACACAATTTAGATGATGTTATCATAGTGATACAAAGTGGACTATCAGTTTGTTTCTTCTTTATATTCAGCAAATAAAGCAAATGTTAAGCAAATGATTAATTAAATAAGCCTAAAGAGCCACATTAAAATACTGTTTTAAGTTTAAATAATATTATTAGCAATGCAAATGACAACAGTATTCAATAGGCCCTAAATTATTGTTTATAAATATTCAGCTACTAAAAATAACATCCATAATTATACAGGCAAATTGCCTTCATTTTTTAAGAAAATTACTTATATTAATCATGTTTATTTTTTTAAGTTTGGTCAATAATCAGATTTGCCACATTATGCTAATAAGTATTAAGAGTAGCATTTGCAATAAAATAATCAATTGTTTAAATAAGGGTATTTTATAAATATAAACTATGACATTTGTTATGTGCTACGACACTGTAAATTCTGTACTTTGTCAGAAACAAAATAAAGGTTAATCTTTAGGTTGTCGTGCAAAGTAAAGTTTTAAATTCAGAAACAGCTTGAGGTCCTTTAACATTTGTACTGGTAATAAGTTTTCCTTCGATGGGGAGGGGGGGGGGAAAGTGTTCAAAATGCATCCAATAGCAATTTCTTGTTTTCTACCTTTAATTCCAACTTGGTGATAATAACAAACATATTTTTAAATGCACTTGTAATTTTACCTTATTCTCTACAGTATGAGTATAGAATTCCTTGCTTTCCATAAGACTTTAGTCATCTAATCTATAATTATAAAAGAAAGCAGATCCTTGGGAGCATAACCTTTTCCCACACGCCCATTCCCTCACCCGACACCCTCCTACTACTGGCTCTAAACATCAAGAAGAGACTTGTGAAGCTGACAACAACAAAAATGTAACCAATGTTCTCTCTCTTATTTTAAGTCTACATTTATAATTATAAATGAAATCATGCTGTTTATGTTCTTTGTAATCTTAATAATTAACTCTTTGTCACAACTTTATTTTAAGCATGCTTTGAAGATATACTCTGCACTTGCTTAAAATAAAGTTGTGACAAAGAGTAAATGTTAATGTCAAAGAACTTTCAAAATTATTTTTTCTTATTTACTGAGTAGGTATTGGAGTAAAATCCAATATAACAAGATTGATAACCAAAAAAGGAGAGTATATAAAACATAAAAGCAACAAAAAACATGAATCAAGTCTTGAGACTAAATCCAGTAACTCTGGCAGTGAATTCCACCAACTTTGATGCTCAGGAAAGAGAAGGTAAAATTTTCAGTCTTGCTTTCTTCAACTATTAACAGGCAGTGGTGTGTTTCCTCCATTTTCCAAGTTCTAGGTGATTAATGGGTATGATTGTGAGCAGAAGAAACATAAATCCTATTGCATGCTACAGAGTAATAAACTGGCTCAAAGGAAGAAAAACATTGAGCATTTTAGCAGTGAAATAATATCAGTTCTTAAGAACATTTTCCAAAATATCAGGCTACAGGAGTGTATCACCATGACAAGGTCCAAGGCCTGAGGAAAAGTTTAAAATGTCAAAACTTTTATAAAGGAAATGGTGTGTTCACCTATTACAGAAATATGCCTTAGTTCAGATAGTTGAGAGGAAATAATCGTCTTAGATATAAACTCCTTCTCTCTATTGATATAGGAGAATGTCAATAAAGAGAAATTATAAATATCAATAACTAATCATTATTATAACGATTGGATCGTTACATATTGAATACTCCTCAATACTGAATTATAATTTTGATTTTTAGAAGTCATAATAATTAATTGTAATATGACAAAACACAGAATGGGATGGGCCAAGTGAATCTGTTCCAGATTGACCCAGGGCCCTCTGGTCATCTCTAAGGTAGGCCTGGGTTCCAACTTTGGTTCCCTACTTACCAAATCAGACTGAACCACATACTTGAATCCTGTGATTGCTGATGAGTCAGTTCGCCTGTTATGGCCAAGTGGCAGTCACTATTCTTTGGTCCCCAGGGGCCCTGGGCGTGGAATTCCTACAAGGATTTCGGGTAGTACTGGAGGAGCTGAAGTCAGAAGGAAGACAATTCCAACAACTGACTCTGAAGCAGCTCAACAGTAGTTTCAAAAGAACTGGAATGTAATCTCAACCTTTCCTGAATATGAAGTTTGAGACGGATTTCTTTGTAAAGAATGTCCCTTTTCGTTCCATGAAAAAGGAAAGCAATTATCACCCTTTATTTCTCAGAACCTGAGCCTGTGGCTTTTTATAGCCTGGGAACCTGAATATCACCCAGTATGGTTCGGATATGCAGGCACCCCCCTTTGCCTTCCGCTTCCTCTACCTCCATTACAAGCTCAAGCATGAGGGACCTTCAAGAGAAAAGGCCTATTATCAGGAGCAAAATACAACCAGCTGCCTCCTTCAAAATGTATCTCCAGGGGATTATATAATTGAGCTGGTAGATGACACTAATACCCACAAGAAAAGTGATGCATGATGCCTGAAAGCCAGTGTGTTCCCCGCGGGCTGGACCCACAGAGTTGTTGCCATCACTGCGCTGCTGGTTGTCATATCGTCATTCGCAACACTCTTCCCTGTGATGTGCCCAATAAGCAACAAGAAAACACATGTTCGCATTTAGATGAAGAGAGACCTGAGTCCTCCACCTACACCACAGCATTACACCTACACCTAGCCAGAGAGAGGCTCTGGCGCGGCAGAAGGCCTTCTTCACTGAAGAGGCCAGAATCGCATGAACCACAGCCTCCCGCGAGACCATGGCCTCCCGCGAGACCATGGCCTCCCGCGAGACCATGGCCTCCCGCGACATCATGGCCTCCCGCGAGACCATGGCCTCCCGCAGCCCGGACGCCTCAGCAGGAGAACTACTTCCGGAGCAAGGCAAGCCGGTCCCTGTACGTGACCGTCTGCAACAGGCGACGATTCATCCGCGGGGATCCGGGCTGGCTTGAGAAGCAGTTCATGACCTCTCAGCCTCCCCTCTGCCCCTCCCTTCCTTCCTCCCCCCCCCCCCCCCCCCCCCCCACTCCACTGCCGGGAGCCAGTTCCACCCAGGCCTGGTGCTGAATGACTTCATGTACAAACTGGGCTTGAAAGTGACCTCAGGGCTGAGGTGCCGTCTCCAGGTCATGACCTCGCAGCCTCCCCTCTGCCCCCCTCTTCCCCCCCCCCCTCCACTGCCGGGAGCCAGTTCCAAGGCTGAGGTGCCGTCTCCAGGTCGCCTGAGGGGCAGCAGCCGGGCCCCAACGAGGCCGTGGGCATCCGCTCCTGCACGCCGGGAAGGCCGCGGGCACCGCACTGGAGCATCTATGACTCTACTCATCTGTGCCCTCCTCCAAACTGTCTCCGCCCCTCATGGAAGAACTCTCAGCGGACCAAACTCGAACGTCCTCACTAACCTAGAGCATGAAGTCCCCCTCGGGCCTGGGTGAGGAGGACCCTCCTGCCCTTTTGCCCAACGGAAGAGTCTAAGCATTGCCACTTTAGCTGCCACCTCTCTCCGGTTCCCAGCACATCTCCCTGGTTGTGCAGCCCACTTGGAGCTGAGGTCTCCTACAAAGATGTTTGGAGTGAAATTCATGCCAATATTTGTTCTCCTTGCCCTTATCATCTCACAGATATCTTGGCAAAGTCTCTGATTTTATAAAAACCATGTGGCGCTTGGAAAGGCGTGTCCATAAGATCTGACAACAGCTTGCCGTGGTAGGTCAGACCTTGGGTTACAGCCAGTAGTGGGAGGTAAGGAGGAAACATATTAAAAAAAAAATAGGAAAAATACCTGCACTGATCATTCAGAGTTAATTTATCTCTGCAAACTTTGTCTATTCATTGTTGGCTATTTTGATTTTTAAATGCTTTGTAGAAAAAGCACTTTTAATACTATCACAACCACAGAAATCAAATGTTAGTCTATCTGGAATCCATGTCATTACAGATGATTCTCCTGGCCACTTTAGGTGTGGAATTCATGATGCCATAGATGCTTAAAAGGTCAAGAAGGTGACTGAATATATAATCGCCTTTCATAAAATGAGTCTTAATGTTTTCATGGGTGGCATGGCTGGCTGAGGTGGGCGCTGCAGGGCCAGGATGACCGTCTAGACCAGCGGTCGCCAACCTTTTGGACCTCATGTACTAACAGTAGCCCGTGGACCATACGTTGGCGACAGCTGTTCTAGACCATTCTTTCTGAGATGAACTGGTCAACATGCAAAATGCACCAAAGATCAGCTCTCAGGTCCACCTCTGGGTCTGAGTAGCATCATGTGAGGGCCAGATCTGCCTGCCAAGCTTTCCTGGGCTACCTTTATTGCACTGTATCTCAGAGGGTAGTGCCTGGAATTTTATTTTTGAGAGACTGATACACAAATGGACCCTAGTACTGGAAGTTACAGTTCATGTGTCATTTGGCCTCTGATCTAAAAAGCTGTGTTCAGAATATTTGGGGTCAGAATCTACAGAAATACAGAAGTGTGTGGAGGCTGTAGCCAGTTAATCTGCTGAACTGGTTTTGACTAATGACAAACCTCTTTTTAAGAAGGTGAAAAGGAGGGTGTCATAGTAATATATAGAAATGTTTAAAAATACTTTAAAAATGCCTTAAAAATATATATGTTAAGGAGGTTTGAAAATGTTTAAATCAACTTTCCTTGGAACTTAAAGTGTGATTCCCCACTGCCCTGAAGCATGTGTACCTCATATTAATAGATAAGAATTTGAACTTCAGTAAACAACTCAGAGTGATTTGTCAAGATAACCACCTAAGTGAGTAATGTACTCTCCCTAGATAGCCACATGTAGCCCCTTGCCCTGTTTGAGATAAACATGTGTCCTGGGTTTGAGTCTGGTCACCTGGGTGGCTGCAAATGGGGCACAGGCTTTAAAACTGGGGTCCAGACAGTCAAAGTGCTCGTCTGTCGAGACAGCCACAAAGGCCCGTCCTCTTGCCAGTCCAGCAAGGGATGCTGCTCCACACTCCTCTCTCTGCCAGACAACAGAAGAACAGTCAGTAACACCTGATTGAGAGGCAACCGAGCTCTCAGTGAGGAACACCGGCTCCCTGCATCAGGACCAGACCAGCCTAACTGCCGGACCCCCAAGGACAGCACCACTGGGATCCACTTAAGCCTGTACCCGCAGCACCAGGAATTGTGTAACAAAAAGCTGTGTAATTTGCAACTGCATATGTTTCATGTGGTATAATTCCTCCGGCAATTGATTAAATTACTTTGTGTATGCTTAAAATTTAAATTAAAGCATCTGGTCTTTGCTGGTCCTGCTGTGCATAGAGTAGTCTATTCACTAACAACTACTTGAATGTCCCACCCCAACATGGTTAGTTTATCTCAAGGGACTACTTAGATAAACACCCCAGATCCTGTCCCAGGATCTCCTTAGGACAGAGGGACTGTCCCAAAGATGAATGTAGTGTCTAAAGAAGAAATGGGACCTGAAATCATTAATTTCTTGAATCTGAAAGTATCCCCCCTACAGAAAAGAAAAAAAGGACATTTATAATGAAAAAAGAATCAACCCATCAAGAAAATATAAGACTTATAAACATATATGCACCCTTTCACTCTCTCTAAGAATTAATGAAAAAAATACCCTCCAATGAGAATTAACAACAACAAAATGATTATGAGGTTGCTCAGGGAACTTAGTGACAATTTCACCAGCATAAAAACAAAAAAGCCATAAAAAAGAACCAGTCAGAAATAAAGAATACATTAGGGCAGCGATAACCAACCTTTCAGACCTCACAAACCATCAGTAGTCCGAGGACCACTTGTTGGCAACCACTGCTCCGAAGGTTTCCTTAAGGTTTCCTTGAACCAGCAGTCACCAACCTTTTGGACCTACCAGTGGTCTGAGGACAACTGGTTGGCAACCACTGCATTAGAGATAATTGAGTAGATTAGATGAAACAGAGGATTAGACCAGCAATTTGAAAGATAAGGTAGCAGAAAATTCTGTCAAAACAGCAAAAAGGAAAAAGCTATCTAAATGAAATTTAAGAAGTCGCTGGGATACCAAATATACTAACATTAAGAAGGAGAAGAGAGAGCACACAGGTTTAAAACCTATTTGAAGTAATAATTATAAAAATCTTCCCTATCCTGGCAAAGTAAATATAAATACAAATCCAGTAGGTGTAGAGAGTCCCAAGCAAGGTGAACCAAACACATCATATCTAAAATACAAAAGGTTAAATACAAAGAGGAATGGTAAAAACAATAAGGGAAAAACAGTTACCTATAAGGGATCTCCTATAAAACTTAGCTGATTTATCAACAGAAACTGCAAGTCAGAAGGGACTGGCATGAAATTGTCAATGTGATGAAAAGCAAGGATTTATCTATAAGTAAGATTATTCTACCCAGCAAAGCTATCATTTAGAATTGAAGGAGGAAGAGTCTCCCAGACAAGAAAAAGTTAAAGGGGTTCATCATCACCAAACCAGTATCATAGGAAATGTTAAAGAGACTTGTTTAAAAAAGAAAAAAAAGAAGAAAAAAAAAAAAAATATATATATATATATATATATATATATATATGAATAATAAAATCACAATAACTACATATCTATCAATAATTATTTTATGTGTAAATGGATTAAATACTCCAGTCAAAAGATGTTTGGAGGCTGCATGGATAATAAAACAGGACCTTTACATATTCTGTCTACAAGAGACAAATGACACACACAGGCTGAAAGTAAAGAGATGGAAAAAGTAATTTCATAAAAAGAAACAATCAAACAAAAAAGCCAGGGTAGCAATATTTATATCAGACAAAATAGACTTTAAATAAAAGCCTATAACAAGAGACAAGAAAGGACCCAAAATTCCTCTTCTGGTTATTTTTCCAAAGAAACCCAAAACTCTAATTCAAAAAGACATATGCATCCATACAATCATTGCAGCATTATTTATAATAGCAAAGATATAAAAGTAACCTATGTGTCCATAAATAGATTAGTGGATAGCCCTAGCTTATTTGGCTCAATGGAGAGAGTGTAGGCCTGCAAACTGAAGGTTCCTAGGTTTGATTCTGGTCAAGAGCACATGCCCAGGTTGTGGCCTCCAATAAATGGTTCTCTCTCATCATTGATGTTTCTATCTCAATCTCTTCTTCTCTGAAACCAATAAAAATATATATTTAAAAAATTGATGAATGGATAAAGAAGCAGTGGTGCATATGTACAATAAAATATGTCTCAGTCATAAAAAAGAAACAAAATCTTGCTGTGGGTAACAACCTGGATGGACCCAGAAGGTATTGTGCTGAGTGAAATAAGTCAGTCAGAAAGACAAATGCAAGGTGGTTTTACTTATATGTGGAATCTAAAAAAGAAAACAAAATAAATGATCAAACAAAACAGAAACAAACTCAATGATATAGAGAACATTTTGATAGTTACCAAATAAATGTGGGTTGGGGATAGGTGAAAAGGGGGAAGTTTTACTATCTATTTGTAAATGACAGGTTCTTGTATATATAAGGTCCTAAGGAACTATGTGATTGCATTGGGGCACTTGAACTATTCAGTAGAATTTTCCTATTTTAAGGTTATTTCATTAATAACATTAATTACATCTACAAAGTTCTTTCACAGAAGTACCTAGATTAGTGCTTGATTGAATAACCTGGGAATGGGAATCTTGAGGGAGGGCATGCATCTTTATAATTTTCCCTACCATAATTAGGTAGGCAGCAATTTGGTTCTCTTGTTCCATTTGCTGTGTTTTAAGGTATTAACCAAAGTGTATAAATAAATCCTGAAGTAGTTGAGTATAAGTTCTTCCTTGACTAATTCAGTTGTAGGACACACTAAATCAATGTGACTACTAATTACAATTGGCAGAGAACGTTGGTTTGCAGAGAACAGAAATCTGCTCAGTCACTGTAATCGGTGAAATTCCCTGCCCACCTTCATTAGACAGATTCTCAGTCTTCTGACAGAATAGTTATGGTTCAAAAGATAGATTCCTTGAAATTTGTGTTGTATTTATTTCAGGTACTAATATTTAATTTAATGTATTTCTGTTGAATCTGAATTTTTTACTTGTGGCTAAATTAATTTAAAAAAATATATACCCATGTAAATTTAACAAATAACCATTCTTCCTGTAAAGATAAAATTTCTGCCCAAAGGAAAGAAAATTATACATTAAAAATAGTATATATTTTTATTACACATAAAAAATACATATTCAAAATATTAAATAAATTATAGAATATATTTGGCTCTAGTCAATAATATTTATTACTTTAAGATATTTGACAGCCGAAGCTGGTTTGGCTCAGTGGTAGAGCGTCGGTCTCTGGACTGAAGGGTCCCAGGTTCGATTCCGGTCAAGGGCATGTATCTTTGTTGCAGGCACATCCCCAGTAGGAGGTGTGCAAGAGGCAGCTGATGGACGATTCTCTCTCATCAATGTTTCTAACTCTCTATCCCTCTCTCTTCCTCTCTGTAAAAAATCAATAAAATATATTTAAAAAAAAAAGATATTTGACAGCGTGACTAGCTATGTTATGTGGAGAAATTTCATTGATGTTGTATTAGTTAGTTCAAATAATCAGTTAAGTTGTCAACTCTGATTCCCTGACTGATGTATTTCTCTGAATTTGAAATAAATGAAATGGAAACATAAACATATTATATTATACAATAAAAATAGGCATAAATTTTGTTGAGGAATTATGGAAAATGCATGTAGCTTACTCATTTAAAATGTGCACTCATGCAGACACCTATCAAGGACCTTCATATTATTAGTTTGACAATCAAAGAATTTGTGGAAGAAACTAAAGTTCTCTCCAAAATACTACTTGAGGCAGAACGAATCATTAAGTACCAAATGTGTATGCCTTTAAAATTCTTTATGCAACTCCTCAACCACTGCCACATCCATCAATGTCTTTCATTTCTGCTTCTGGATTGGGCAGCAGCAGAATTAGAATTATCAACTGTGAAGGAGTTTTGGTAGAGAAGGGAAAAGAGGAAAGGAGATGGTACTGTTGAGTAACATTAATATCCTTTCAATAACATTTTTATTTTTAGAAAGAAAGAGATATCAATTTGTTATTCTGCTTATTTACTCATTCATTGGCTGATGTTTATATATGCCCTGACCAGGGATCAAACACACAACCTTAGCATATCAGTACCACACTCTCACCAACTGAGCTACCCATCCGGGGCCTCGTGACATAGTTTTGACCTTCCCAAATACACTATCTGCTTTATCTTCATTTCCAAAGAGAGCATCCTCTAATCCACATGTGTCAAACACAAGGCCCTCGGGCCAAATCCGTCCCGCCAGGCCTTGCAATGTGGCCCACACCGCGCTGTCATCACTACACTCCGCTGCGTTTCCATCACAATGACAGTTTATGACTGTTCAGTAAACCATTCGGCCCGCGATTTAGGCTGGATTTTAGATTTTGGCCCCTTCTCTGATTGAGTTCGACACCCCTACAGCAGGCTACGATGTAATTGCCTGAGAACACTATGTATGAATTTGCTCAGACTAACATTATAGATCTTTTAAAGTTTCTACCTGTATCATCATTAATTGTGTTATTCTCGAAAATGCTAAATGACCCCTCCTTAATTTCAAATGCATAAAAAAAAAAAATTGCAAGACTGACAGTCAAGATGGTGGCATAGGTAAATGTGTTACTTGCTCCCTCCCACAGCCACAACAATATTAAAATTAAATGATAGAACAGTCATTACTCAGAATTGCTTGGAATATGACTGAATGGGAGTTCAAAACTACAGAATTAAAGAAGGAACTACATCAAGACTAGTAGAAGGGGTGGAGACACAGAAGGGTCTGGTCCCACACCCACCCACATGTGGTGGATTAAAATTGGAAGGGATTTCATGGCTATGTAAGTTCCCCTGAAGAGGAGGGGTCCCAGTCCCATACCAGGTCCCCCAACCCAAGGTTCTAGTGCCAGAAAGAGAAGTCCCCATAACTCTGGCTGTAAAATCAGCCAGGAATTGAGGCCAAGGGAGATGGAGGGCTGCTGGTGTACCAAACAGTCCCCCTTAAAGGGCCCACACACAAACTAACTCTGACTCATTTCCTCCAAACTCCAACACAAAGGCAGCAGATAGAAAAGCACCAGAGAATTGTGGGAAGAAACTGAATTGTCCAGTATCAGGTGAGAGCAGGAGGAACAGCTTTCTCCCAGATTGTAGTGCTGGCAGAGGCCATTTTTCCTTTGATGAGCCCTCCCCCTACAGAGCCAGCAGGTTGGTGCCATATCTGAAACTGTATCAACCTGGCTAACACTATTTTCCCTGCCCTAGACATCCCTGAGGACTTGCCCCACCAAACTTCTGTCCCACCCGAGCTGTTTTAAGTGGCTTTTCCATGCATCTGGCTTGTCTTGGCTCATGCTTCAGATTTTCCTAAAATCTCTCAAATAAGTAGTATATGGCTTCAGTGGGCCCCATACCTCTCACTAAATGACCCCAGGCCACCCTTGGTTTGCAGCTTGGTCATGCCTGGGCACATCCAAGCCCAGCGTAAGTAGCAGCTATCTGCATATTGCTTTGTAGCTTATGACAGTTGGCCATGAGCAGAACATAGATGACAGCTAACCTTGGCTTGCAACTCTTGGAAGGCCCCAGAACCAGTGCACCTAATGGATACCTTCAGACTACGCTGCATAACTACCATCTAATCACTTCCACAATCAACACAAGGGACGAACTCAGTGGATATCAAAGCCCTGCTGAAATAATTCCTGCTCTGTGGGGTGGGCTCCTGAACAGCTGACCCTCCCATGGTAATCAGAGGTCAGTGGTCAGTGGTCACAGCCAGTCCTTGCAGCTGATTGGCCTGGAGGCAAACCTCTCCCAATTATATGCCAATAGCAATCAAGGCTCAGCAACAAACGGAGGGTGTACACTGTCCATATGAGGAGGCACACCTGAGTGTCCAGCTTGGAGTCATGGTCACTTACTTGATTAGGGAGGCTGAACCTTACTGAACATCTACTGCATTAAATCTATCTACCAAGCCTGGGTGATGTAGGAGTTCTACCAAATACATAAAAAAAACACACAGGAAACCCATCAAAAGGACACAAATATGTAACATGTGAAAGAACAGAACAAAACTCCAGAAAAAGAATTAAACAAAATGGAGACTTGCAATCTACTTGAGGCAGAGTTCAAAACACGGTTATAAGGATGTTCAAGAAACTTAGAACTCCCACACAGTAAAAAAAGAACCAGTCAGAAATGAAAGATAAACTAACAGAAATGAAAAATAATTAACAAGGAATTATCAGTAAAGTAACTGAAGAATTAAATCACTGATTTGGAATATATGGAAGCAAAAGCATACAATTAGAATAGCAGAAATAAAAAAGAATCCAAAGTTAAAGATAATATAAGGACCCTCTGGAACAAATTTAAGCATACCAACATTCACATCAGGGGGATGCTAGAATAAGAAGAGAATGAACAAGAAATTGAAAACCTAATAACAGAATAAATAATATTTGAAAAAATAATAACAGAAAACTTACCTAATTTGGTGAAAGACATACAAGTCCAGGAAGCACAAAGAATCCCAAACAGTCCCAAAGAAGCCAACACCAAAACACGTCATAATTAAAATACAAAAGGTTAAAGACAGAGAATCTTAAAAGCAGCAAGAGAAAAGCAATTAGTTACCTACAAGAGAGCTCCCATATGACTGTCAGCTACTTTCTCAACAGAAACTCTATAGTCTAGAAAGGATTGATTAAAAATATTCAAAGTGAAGAAAGGCGCCGAAACTGGATTGGCTCAGTGGAATAGAGCGTCAGCCTGCAGACTGGAAGGTCCAATTCCAGTCAAGTGCATGTACCTTGGTTGCGGGCACATCCCCAGTAGGGGTTGTGCAAGAGGCAGCTGATCGATGATTCTCTTGCATCGATGTTTCTAACTCTCTATCCCTCTCTCTTCCTCTCTGTAAAAAAATCAATAAAAATATATTTTAAAGAAAAAGTGATGAAAGGCAAGGACTTACAACCAAGATTACACTACTCAGCAAAGCTATCACGTACAATTGAAGGACAGATAAAGAGCTTCCTAAACAAGAAAAAGCTCAAGGAAGTTATTACCACCAAATTAGTATTACATGAAGTGCTAAAGGGTCTTCTTTAAGAAGAAAAAATGCAATATTCAAACAATAATATCACAATAAATACATATCTATCAACAATTGAATCTGAAAAACAAAATAAGTGAACAAGCAGAACAGAAAAAGACTCATGATACAAAGGATGTTTTGACAATTGCCAGATGGGAGAGGAGTTGGAAGGATGGGTGAAAATGATGTAGTGATTAAGCAGTACAAATTAGTTGTTATGGAATAGTCATGGAGATATAAAGTACAGCATAGACAGTATAGTCAATAATATTCTAATAACTATGTATGGTATCAAATGGATATGAGATTTATTGGGATGATCTCTTAGTAAGTTATGTAATGTCTAATCCCTGGAGTATACACCAAAAACTGATATAATAATGCATTTCAACTGTAATTTAAAAATGGTTTTAAAAAAATAAAGTAATAAAAATTAAAAAGTTGACCAAGAAAAAGAAAAAACTATAAAACCTTTTCTCTGAAACATTTGAGATATTGCTCCCTGGCATATGTCCTCAGTTTATCTCAAATAAACTCTTATAAAAATTTTTTATATGTTTGGACATGTCTTGCATCGATACCCTTCTTTTCCCTAAAAAAAAAAAAAAAAAGAGAGAGAGAGAGAGATGTCTGGGCCCAAGTATAATCATTTTTTTTTCTTTTGTCAATTACTCCTCTTCCCCACCCTACTTCCTATAAAAATCTTACATTTTGTAAAAAAAAAAAAAAAAAAAAAAAAAAAAAAAAACCTTTCTAAAAAGAGATCACAAACACCTTGATATGCAACAACTATTTTAATAGACTTTCACAGAATTTATCATGATGTCTTATACACACTGGGATTAACAAATGCTTTTGAATTAAAATGAGCAATGGTCACCACCATATGTAAGTATGTGTACATAAACATAAAATAATTTTTTCTTTTTACTTTTAAAATAGAGTAACTACCTCATAAACAGGACAAATAGAATAGTACACTGTAATTCCACTTCATGAACACAAATCTTATTTGTATTTTTATTATTAAAAAGCAGGCTTGACTACTATAAAAATATCTTTAATTGAAAATTCAGATAAAGAGTAAAGTAGGAGGGATCTCAATACCAGATTTCAAGCTGTATTACAAAGCCACTGTTCTCAAAACAGTCTGGTACTGGCACAAGAACAGACATAGAGATCAATGGAATAGATCGAGAACCCAGATATCAACCCAAATCAATATGCTCAATTAATATTTGACAAAGGAGGCACAAATATACAATGGAATCAAGGCAGTCTCTTCAATAAATGGTGTTGGGAAAATTGGACAGATACATGCAAAAGAATGAAACTTGATCATCAACTTACACCATACATAAAAATAAACTCAAAATGGATACAGGACTTAAACATAAGACAGGAAACCATAAAAATACTAGAGGCATCCACAGGCAGCAAAATCTCAGACGTATGCCAAAAGAACTTCTTCACTGATACTGCCCCTAGGGCAATGGAAGCTAAAGAGAAAATAAACAAATGGGACTACATCAAAATAAAAACTTTTTTACAGCAAAAGGAACTATCAACAAAACAACAAGAAAGCCCACTGTCTGGGAAAACATATTTGCAAATGTTATCACTGATAAAGGTTTAATCTCCAACATCTATAGACAGCTTATACAACTAAATAAAAGAAAGATGAATGATCCAATTAAAAAATGGGCAATGGACCTAAATAGAATCTTTTCAAAAGAAGACACAAGGAAGGCCAAAAGGCACATGAAAACATGCTCAAAGTCACTAATTATCCAAGAGATGCAAATCAAAACAACAATGTGGTATCTGTCAGAATGGCCAACATCAACAAATCAACGAACGACAAGTGTTGGCAAGGCTGCGGAGAAAAAGGAACCCTTGTGCACTGCTGGTGGGAATGCAGACTGGTGCAACCACTGTGGAGAACAGTATGGAGTTTCCTCAAAAAACTGAAAATGGAACTCCCATTTGACCCAGTAATCCCACTCCTAGGAATATATCCCAAGAAACTAAAACACCAATCAGAAAGGATATATGCACCCCTATGTCCATAGCAGCACAATCTACATTAGCTAGGTTTTGGAAACAGCCTAGGTGCCAGTCAGCCGATGATTGGATCAAAAAACTTTGGTACATCACCATAATGGAATACTATGCTGCCATAAAAAAGAAGAAATTCTCATCATTTGCAGCAACCTGGATGGAATTGGAGAACATCATGCTGAGTGAAATAAGCCAGTCAATGAAAGAGAAATACCACATGACCTCACTCATTTATGGATAATAAAGAACATTACAAACTGATGAACCAAAAGATAGATATACAGACAGTAATGCAACAAGCAGACTGTCAAATTATAGCGGGGAGGGGAGGGAGATCTGGGGGAGATAAGAGAAGGAACTTGTATACATGCATATAAGTACAACCAATGGACAGAAAACTCTGGGGAGGGAGGGTATGTATGGGTGCGACGAGGGACAATGGTAAAATAAGTACACAGATAATAAGTTAATAAAAAATAATTTAAAAAAGAAGAAAGTTCAGATGAATACCAAAGCTAATTCTTTTATAGAATCAGGGTAAACATCAAGGCAGGCTTCAGTTACATTTGCTACAAAAGTGAACCCTGGCCACTTAAAATTAAGATCATAACTTGTTTGTTCTTAGAGGAGGAATGTTATCCTGTACTCATGTATCACCAAAATTGCATATTGTTAGATGCAAAAATACTCAATGTTTATCAAACAGCAAACCACAGCCCACAGACAAATCGCATTTGCCACCAGGTTTGTAGGAGAGTTAAATTTTACATTTTAAATGGTTCAAATTTTTCTAAAGGGTATTTTATGATCTGTGAAATTTATATGAATTATAAATGCAAGGGTCCATCAATAAAGTTTTGTTATAACACAGCCATGCTTGATTCTTATGTGTTGTATATGCTACTCTCACAATACAATGTAGAGTCGAATAGGCTTTAAGGCCTAAAAAAAAATGATTTATAATCTGTCCCTTTAAAGAAAAAAAAAATGCAGGTCTCTGAAATAGAGGAGGTATTAAATTTATGTCTCTATCACTAAATTACAAATTCATTGAAGACAAGAGCTATGTTCTTGTTCACTATTATATCTGTAGGTCCTAGAAAAGATTGTGGAACAGTGGAAATGCTCGATAAAAAGGTGTTGTTTTTTTTAATACATACATAAAGGAATCATTGAACATTATTTTTTTTACTGATTCCCAAATAAAAAGATGTTAAGATTATAAAGGCTGCAAAAATGTGATATAGAGAATGAGAATGTAAGATTCTTCTTTCCATTTTTTGTCTTCTGCTGTTTTTCCTTAATGAAATAATCCAATTTACTGTCTACATAATGCAGTCTGACAAGTATTAATAGATTATGGTTCCCAGCAGCCTTCAAAAAGGACAGCATAGAACAATTTAAGATACATTGGTATTAAAAAATCCAGTGATTTATATGCTTACATTAAAAAAATAATAAAATTGGGGGCTTCAGGAGGCTTTAAAGGTAAACAAAAGTGGCATAGTGTTATGGGAATGGTTATTTGAAGGAATAAAACAAAACTAGTTAGCCCTGATTGGTATGGCTAAGTAGTTAGAGCATCAGTCCACACATCAAAAGGTCATGGATTTGATTCCTAGTTAAGGAAAATACTTGTGTTGCAAATATGGACCTAGTCAGGGCACATGCAGGAGGTAACTAATTAATGTGTGTCTCTCACAAAGATGTTTCTCTCTTTCTTTCCCCCTCCCTCCCTTTAACTCTCTCTAAAATCAATGAGGAAAATATTCTTGGGTGAGGATTAACACACACGCGCGCACACACACACACACACACACACACACACACACAAATAATGTTTAAAACAGTTTTATTATAATAGCTCAAAATAAGAAAAAACAAAGGTGTAAGTCCATAGGGTAATGGGAGAATAACCTATACAATTGCATACTGGCCAGCAATAAAAAGAAGAGAATTAAAGATACATGCTACAACATGGATGAATCAGAAAGCATTATACTAAGTGTAAAAGGCCTTATACAACAATGTATGAACCATTTATATGAAGTTCTAGAACAGGCAAATCTAACCTATGGGTGTTGCAGAAAAAAAAATAGTAATTTGTCAGAATTTATCAAAGAGTACACTTAATATTGGTGTTGTAATCTAATTTAAATTTTACCTCAAAGAAAAAAAGGAAAACTTGAACTCTAGTGTAGGAGCAGACAAACTTTTCTTAAAGGGCCAAATCATTTAGACTTTGTAGACCATATTGTCTCTCCAACCACTCAAACACTCAAATCCAAGTTTGCAGCACAAAAGCAGCCACAGACAATTTGTGAATGAATGGGCCTGGCTATGTAAAAAAAATAAAAAATAAAATACATACAAACACAAGCTAATAAAAACCAGCAACTTTATTTATAGAAACCAGAAAATACCCCAAGCCCATGGTTTGTGGACTCCTGCATTTAGTTAAGGATGCCATTTTTTTGTTTGGGGTAAAGTAATTCCTGCAATTCTCTTTGAATGCATTGCAAATATGATGGATTGAGAAATAAATAAATAGATGAATAGCTATTTGATAAAACAAATATAGTTATTTGAGTTGTTTTACCTAAGTGGTAAGTATGTGGTTACTCACAGCAAACTTTTTCAACTTTTGCATATCCTTTGAAAATGTTTATAATAAACTGCCAGAGGCAAAAACTAAACAAATAAAAAATAAGTGGGCACATAGAGCTTGCTTATAGCTTCCCGGGAAAAACAGAGTTAACATGGCCATGAGTTAACACAGTGTAGATGAGACTTTTAAAGCTCAAAAATATGCCCAGCAATGGGTCACTGCAGGTGTGGCTCTGGAGAATAGCACAGGGCTGCAGTCCTAGGCTAGAACCATCACACCTTTCTAGAACAAAATAAAAACTTTGGATGCTGTTTAATAGAATGCTTATTTCATAATATACAGATTTCAGCTCCAATATAACAAATGGTCAAAATGCAAAAGTTTTAATATTACCATTTAAACCTGGTTTTAAATACTCGTAAGAAAGATGATCTTAAAAAAAAAAAAAGTATCATTATCATTATTGTTGCAAGTATTACAGATATTCCCTTCCCCTCCCCTCCTTAGGCCCTCCTTCCCACCTCTGCCTTTCTCAGACCTACCATAAGAAAAATTATATATATTTTTTAAAATCAGTAATACATTGTAATCACTCTACCTTGAGTTTTAGTAAACTTCAAATATTGACACAGGCATGTTTTTAATGTTCTAATAGATTTTAAAATTTAGCTCTGAAAATATATCATATAAAAATTGAAAATTTACGACAGGATGAAAAGTAGGTAGCGTTAATCCCATTTACAGATAAGAAGCCTAGATATAGAGATGTTTCCTGACACATGTTATAACGATCGCTCTTTGGGGCACTGAGGTTACAACTATAACTAAACAGACAAGGCCATGTTTGCAGTTCTACTACTGAAATACTGGCTTCATGTTAATCTCTCAGCCAGGATCTTTCCACACTCTGCTAACAAGCTTCTACGCTAAAATACTAATGCCAAAGAGGTTCTTTTTAAAAAATATATATATATTTTTTTATTGATTTCAGAGAGGAAGGGAGAGAAAGAGATAGAAACATCAATGATGAGAGAGAATCCTTGATCCTCTGCCTCCTGCATTGCCCCCCTCCCCCCGAGCCCTCTTCCTACCTCCACCCCTTGGGGATAGAGCCTGAAACCTGGGCATGTGCCCTGGACCCAGTCAAACCTGCGACCCTTCAGTCCACAGGCTAATGCTCTATCCACAGAGCCAAATCAGCTAGGCAGGATTCTTGAAATCAGTCTAGCCAAAAGCAAAGCATAAAATTGATGAATTAATTTATGGAGTCTCATGTTTAAATTTCACAATTTCCATAGAGTCAAAATATATAAAACATCCTAATTATTGTCTAGATACCTTTGGGATCCCATGAACTTAATTATAAGAATCCAATGTGATATTTTAAAATAACAAATATCAAAAATGGTTAGAGTTACAGTATAAAGAAAATTAGACAGTATAATTATTTGTATCTAAATATCAGCCAAGATTCTACTGACATAATCAAACACATGACAAAAAAGGAAGAAATGAAAGAAATTCAAAGTATTTACCAGATATAGCACCATTGTGATCATAAAATGGAGGTGATAGACCAGTCATTCCATTTCTCTTTGTCCAACCAAGTTTCAGACTCTGATCTTGTGTCATATTACAGAGCCCATCCTCAAAATCACATCTTTCATAATTCGAGCCTAATGAGAGAAAAAATAAATTAGCTTTTACAATCCATTTGGCTTCTTAAGAAATAAGAAAATATTAGAAAAAGAAAGCTTAGGAACAAATGACAAGTGTAGACTTGCATAACAATCATTTCTCACATTTATGTTTAAATTATTAATGTAAAGCCTTTTGCATATGACATTCTAATAAATCACCAGACACAAAACCCAGTGAAACCAAAAGACTGAGGACCTAATCCTGGCTTTGTCTCTTATTAACAAAGTACCTTAGCAAACCTTTTTCTTCACTTACATGATTAAAATAATAATATCCTGCCCTGTCTCCCTAAAGCAATTGCTGTGAGGATCTAATGACATATGTACATAAAAAAAATACTTCACAACTCATTGGCGCTACAAAATATGAGGAATTACTGTTAGGGTTACATCTAACACAATCTTAATATTGCTGCCATCCAGGCATATCCGAATTCCATCGTGTCTGTGATGGACCCCTGGAATTGAACATAGCACCTCCCTGTTGACTCTCAATGTTCTTGAAATTCTAAAGCTTTTATGTAGCAAAGGCATTTTCTGACTTTCCACACCCTACCCTCCCTTTTGGGGGGGGGGGTATAAATTATCAAAGAGGCTTGGGAGAAGCAAGATTTGAACACTTGGTTATTCAGAATAAGGCTTTATTCCATTATTTTAAAAAATCCTAAATACAATTAAAAATGGTCAACCTAAAAAAAGGTTATCTCAACCATAAATCCACAAATCACCCCTCCTTGGGTTGTAATCCTTAGCAGCTATGAAGTCCCTTTAACAAGATTGTTCTTGCCCTGACTGGTCGAATTAGCCATAGTAAGAGTAATTATGCTGGTTGTTAAATAGTGCTTGGCAACCCAGACACAAAAACATTTTTTTTAATTTATTGGGATGGCATTGATTAATAAAATGACAGGTTTCAAGTTACCATTTTATAATGCATCATCTGTATATTACATTATGTGTTTACCGTCCAATATCAAATCTGTTGTCACCAAAATCTGACTTGCTTTACCCTTTACTACTTTACAACCCCACCCCTCTTCCCCTCTGGTAACCATGATACTGTTGTCCCTGAGTTTTCCTTTGTTCAATTGTCGTTTGTTCATTTGGTACTTTCAGTTTTATATCCCACATATGAGGAAAATCATATTGTTCTTGACTTTTTCTCTATGACTTTTTTTGTTTAGCAATACATTCTCAAAATCCATCTGTTTGGTCCCATAAAATAGCAGTTTTTCATCTTTTTTTAAGGCTGAGTAGCATTCCATTGTATTTCTTTATCCAATAATCTCTCAAAGAACACTTCAATTATTTATATGTCTTGACCACCATGAATAATGTTGCATTGAACATAGAGGTGCATATATCTTTATAAATAAATGTTTCAGATTTTGGGGATAGGTACCCCAAAGAGGGATTGCTAGGCCATATGGTAACTCTATTCTTTTTTTTTTTTTAATATTGATTTTTTTTTTCAGAGAGGAAGGGAGAGAGATAGAGAGCTACAAATGTCAATGAGAGAAAAACATTGATCAGCTGCCTCTTGCACACCCCCTACCGGGGATGTGCCCACAACCAAGGTACATGCCCTTGACCGGAATCGAACCTGGGACCTTTCAATCTGCAGACCGACGCTCTACCACTGAGCCAAACAGGCTTCGGTGGTAACTCTATTCTTAACATTTCTAGGAATATTCATATTTTCCATAGTGACTATATCAGTTGGCATTCCCGCAAGCAGTGAATTTTTATTTAATCACATTTTGGACAAAATATTATTTAATAATAATACACCTGGTGCATATTCTTGAAGTTTTCTACATGAAAATTCAAGGATGATTGGGAAATGCTACTTTAACACTAACTAAACCTGTATTTTTACTATGGTCTACTTTATTAATTTTACTTCTTGATCCTTATTTTGAAAGATTTTACAAACCAGCTATACTCTGTAATATTATAACAGGAATTTTAATAGCCACATTTTATTGAAGTTAGGTGTTTTGCTTTCAGTAGTTTATTCCTTATAAAGCAGACATTTTCTTCTATTTTAAATAAGAAAATGGAGGTGCTGTGTTGGAGGCATGAAGTAACTTGTTCAACGTAGAACTTCTAGTGAGTGCTAAGTCAAGGATGGAACCAGGTCTTTTTTTACTTCAGAACATGAGCTCTTAAAGCTCTGTTCTATTATAATATCTAACTGTGAATTTGCTATTCCATTCTTCTTTTTTTTCTTTATTGATTAAGGTATTACATAGGTGTCCTTATCCCCCCATTGTTCCCTCTCCCCTCCTTCCCCCTCCCACACCTTCACCCTCCTGGTGTCTGTATCCATTGATTATGCTTATATGCATGCAGACAAATCCTTCTTATCAAACACCTAGAATTAGAGGGCTATCAGAGTTTCTAGTCAGCATAAGGACGCTAGTATTTCCAGATAGAACTGATGTCATTCTATCCAAAAGCAAAGACACTTGGTTAATCTTTGAATCAAAGCATGGTTAAATTTACAATTTCTATAAGGCCTTTGAAATATTCGAAATAGCCAAAACATCCCATTTTTTACCTCATGGACCCTAGTGTTTCAGGGACTTTGGTTGAACAAAAATAAACTAAATTACATAGTTTACTTAATAAAAGAGTAATATGCAAATTAATTGTCACTCTGCTACACCCACCAGCCATGCCCACTAGCCGCACCCATCAGCCAATCAGAGCAAGTATTCAAATAAGCCCAACCAAGATGGCTATAGCCACAGAGAGCAGGAGGAAAGCTTGGGTTTCCCAGGCAATGGAGGAAGCCAAGCTTTCTGGCTGCCCTTGCTAACCTAAGCCTTTACTCAAGGCTACAAAGTTTCAGTTATAGAAGGTAAACAAATCCAAACAGAATGGCGGCAGCCATGGAGCTGGAAAGAGCAGGAGGTTAGGGTTGCCCCTGGCAATAGAGAAAACAAAGCTTCCTGCACACCTTGGCCAGCCCAGGCCTCCACTCCAGGCTACAAAGTTTCAATTATAGAAGATATATAAATTCCAACAGAAATGGCTACCAGCCAAGGAACCAGCAGAAGGCTTGGCTCCACTCCAGGCTTCAAAGTTTCAGTTGTAGAAGGTAAATAAATTCCAGATAAGGTCTCCACTTGGGTCGCCAGGGGGCGTGGCTGGGCTGCAAATCACCACAGGCCCCTTGCTCAGGCCTCCCCACACCCCAAGCAAACCCGAACCCTGATCTGGGACACCCTTCAGGGCAAACCAGCTGGTTCCCACCCATACACCAGGCCTCTATCTATCTAATAAAATAGTAATATGCAGATTGACCATCACTCCAACACACAAGATGGCTACCTCCATGTGGTCCAAGATCCTGCCCCCATGTGGACACAAGATGGCCTCGACAAGATGGCCATCAGGGGAGGGCAATTGGGAGGCACCAGGCCTGCAAGGGAGGGCAGTCGAGAGGGACAAGGTTTGCAAGGGAGGGCAGTTTGAGGCAATCAACCCTGTAGGGGAGGGCAGTTAGGGATGGCCAGGCTGGAAGAGGAGGAAAGTTGGGGGCAAACAGGCTGGCAGGAGAGCAGTTAGACATCAGTCAGGCTGGCAGGAGAGTGGTTAGGGGGTGATCAGTCTGGCAGGCAGACACAGTTAAGGGCAATCAGGAAGGCAGGCAGGTGAGCAGTTGGGAGCCAGCAGTCCTGGATTGTGAGAGGGATGTCCAACTGTGCATTTAGACCCAGTTTCACCAGGATCAGGTCTAAATAGGCAGTCAGACATCCCTCGAGGGTCTCAGATTGAAGAGGGTGCATGCTGGGCTGAGGGACACCCTTCCATCCCTGTGCATGAATTTCATGCACCGTGCCTATTAGAGGCACGGTGCATGAAATACATATATACACATATGTGTGTGTTATTTAATTAGCTATGCATGTATCTGCATAAATATGTATTGTTATTGCTAGGATCTTTCTGCTACTAGGTTTCAGGAATCTAGAGAAAGGGCTGTGTATAAATGAATAAACTAGACACTAGACAGGAAATATAAATTTGAGAGGCATGGGGGAGCCAGGGGAGGCTCCACTTTCTAGTGAAGTGGGCTCTTCAAATCTTTGGACCCAAATTCCCTTTAGCAAAGCAGATATACATATCAAAAGTAAGGTCCAGTAAACAATAAAGGACCATCAAGTTGGGGGAACTGCCCTCAGGTGTCTGGCAGCAGGCAATAATATGCAGATCTTCAGCTCTGCTGAAGATGTCCATCAGTTTCTGAAGAACTTCTTGCATAATTATGACCTATTGGAATTTGCCACCAGCACCTTATCAAGTTTCCTTTAGATTTCACCAATTTTTATAACTCTCTACTTGTGATTATAAAATATTCAAAACTATCTTATCACCATATTTTAGCAATTATGTGTATGAAATATAGACACATTTCCTAGGTGTCAAACATTTTTTTGAATACCAAGAAATTCCCTTACAGTATAATTACTAGTTGACATCTGTTTGCAATGCTCATTGTTCTTTTTAATACACAAGGATAATGGTGATGATTTCTGGCAGTGATAGAACTAGAAAAATAGCTAAATAAAACATTTTTCCTCTTTGGTCTCAACAGGGTTTCTTTGTTATTAAATGAATCTAAAGAGCATACATTTTCGACTAATTCTTATTTTAAAATGTAATCATGAACTTGTAATAACTGCTAGATTGTTCAAAAATGCATCAGAAAGTTTCTAAGTATTAATTTCCTCCAGTAGAAAATTGTATGTTTTAAACCATTTAAACAATTTTTCTTGAATTGTGCCTGATATACCTTTCAATTCGATATGCCACACATCTAAATTAAAATCTGAAACTACCTGCTATTTTTAAATCTGCCTACATGTAGATTTCTGCTGCCACAGTCATCACTAAGTTGTAACAGTTGGATACTATGCAAAAATGAGGAATGGTATGCAGGAACTTGTCAGTAAGAATCCATGTTCCTGGGGTTTTTGAACTTGTGGAACTTATTTCATTTTCTATTCTTTTTATTTAAATTTATTGTTGAAAGTATTTCAGATGTTCCTTTGTTGTTTTTCCCATTGACCCAATCCACCCCGCACCTGCTCCTCCAAGGCCTTCACCAAACTACTCTCTGTATCTATAGGCTATGCATATATGCATATAAGTTCCTGTTAATAACTCCTCCCACCCACTCTGCATTCCCTCTGAAATCCTTCAGTCTGTTCCAAACTTCTATGCATCTATTTTATTGATCAGTTTATTTTGTTCATTAGATTCTACATATTATCATTATCAATTTTATGATTTCAAAGGTCAGATGCAGTGTAGTACAGGAGGGAGGGTGTCTCTGTGTTGCAATTTGTGGTTTCTTGGAAGGCCCAATTCTCTCCTGAATTGGCTTCCACAGAACCAGATTCTATCATTAAAGCTCACCGAAGAGTCTCTCATTAATGCTATACTAAGAAGAAAAAGTTGTAAAGTATGTCCTCAAGAGATAGTTACTTTTAGGGCATGCTTCAAAGAAAATAGGAATAGAATAAAGTTTTAGTAGCAGTAATAGTGGAGAAACTGGTGCAGAACTCAGAAATGCATGATATGCATAGATTATCAGAATATAAAGTTCTTAAAATGCAGAGAAAGTAAAAGAATTAGGAAAAATCTAGAAAGGAAAACGTAGAGGGTATTAAAAGCAAACCAATTATTTAAACTGGGACATATTAATAATGCACATCTACTTTCCTCCTCAAAGTCCTATGAGGATTAATTTACTTATAGGATATTTTTCCTTACATGATATTCTTCTATTATCTCCACCTTTTTATTTAAATAGTAGGAGGCTTTTGGAAATTTTATAATCTAATCTGGATAGCTTTTAAATATTAATTTTTGTGCTGAAAAATGACTGCTTTAGGTTCATTACATGTTATTCAATTTTACTATGGCATGAACTACCAATAAAAATTTTTGTCAAACAGTTTTTTGTATAGTAAAATCAACGTTTCAAGAATATTCGATTATTTCAATTAGCCAATTTTTAAAATATTTTAATTTTTTTTGTTAAATTACTATCTGTGTACGTATCTTACCATTGCGCCCCTTTCCTTACATGCCCTCCCTCCCCAGAGTTTGTATCCATTTGGTTGTATTTATATGCATGTATACAAGTCCTTCAGTTGATCTATTATCTCCCCCAGATCTCCGTACCCTCCCCGCAGTAATTTGACAGTCTGCTTGTTGCTTTACTATCTCTATATCTATTTTTTGGTTCATCAGTTTATAATGTTCTATATTATCCATAAATGAGTGAGGTCATATGGTATTTCTCTTTCATTGACTGGCTTATTTCACTCAGCATGATGTTCTCCAATTCCATCCAGGTTGCTGCAAATGATGAGAATTCCTTCTTTTTTATGGCAGCATAATCATTATGACTTGTCTTATTTTCGGTTCTAATAAGTGTATTTCTTGTATCATATTATCTCCTGCATCTGGGGGAAATAATGAACAACATAAACTGATGAACAAAAACATACCTGGTGACAGGGAAGCATCGATCAGACTGTCAAACCTCAGAGGGAAGGTAGGGGAGGGTGGGAGAAAGGGGAAGAGATCAACCAAAGGACTTGTATGCATGCATATAAGCCTAACCACTGGTCATGGACAACAGGGGGTGGGGACATATGTGGGGAGGGATTTGGGATGGAAGGGGGGCATGAGGACAATTATGTGATAATGTAATAAATAAATTTAAAAAAAAAAACACACAAAATCCTATGAGACACAATTGTAGTCTTTCCTTAACAATAAATTCCACTCTTTTAATTTAAATTATGGTAAAATATACATGGCATAATATCTACCATTTTAACCATTTTTAACTGAAGTGATGAGATATTAAATACATACAGATTATTATGCAACCATCATCAACATCTATCTCCAGAACTTTTGCATTTCCCCAACTGAAATTGTATACCCATTAAAGAAGGACTCCTCCTTCTTCCCTCCCTCCACCCCTGGAACCCACCATTCTACTTTATCTGTATTTTTGTGACTGGTTTATTTCACTTAGTATAATGTCTTCAAGGTTCATCCATGTTGTAGCATGTGTCAGGATTTCCTTCTTTTTTGAGGCTGAATAATATTGCATTATATATAAACTAAACTGATGGGGGGTGTCCCTCAGCCCAGTGTGCACTCTCTCCAATCTGGGTCCCCTCAAGGTATGGTAAACTGCCCGTTTAGACCCAATCCTGATGGGATCAGGCCTAAATGGGCAGTTGGACATCCCTCTCACAATCCAGGACTGCTGGCTATCAACTGCTCACCTGCCTGCCTTCCTGATTGCCCCTAACCACTTCTGCCTGCCAGCCTGATCACCCCTAACCACTCCCATGCCAGCCTGATTGATGTCCTACTGCTCCCCTGCCAGCCTGTTTGCCCTCATCTTTCCTCCTCTGACAGCCTGGCCACCCCTAACTGCCCTACCCTAAGGGATTGATTGTCTCCAACTGCCCTCCCTTGCAGACCTGGTCCTTCTCAACTGCCCTCCCTTGCAGGCCTGGTGCCTCCCAATTGCCCTCCCCTGCTGGCCAGCTTATGGTGACAATCTTGTGTCCACAAGGGGGCAGGATCTTGGACCACATGGAGATAGCCATCTTGTGTGTTGGAGTGATGGTCAATCTCCATATTACTATTTTATTAGATAGATAGAGGCCTGGTGCATGGGTTGGGGCCTGCTGGTTTGCCCTGAAGGGTGTCCCAGATCAGGGTTCGGGTTTGCTTGGGGTGTGGGGAGGCCTGAGCAAGGGGCCTGTGGTATTTTGTGGGCTGGCCACGCCCCCTGGCAACCCACGCAGAGGCCCTGATATCTGAAATTTATTTACCTTCTACAATTGAAACTTTGTAGTCGGGAGCAGAGCCAAGCCTCATGCTTGCTCTGTGGCTGGCAGCCATTTCTATTGGGACTTATGTACCTTCTATAATTGAAACTTTTATAGAAGTGGAGGCCTAGGCCCACGATGGTGTGTGGAATGTTTGGCTTCCTTTATTGCCAGTGAAACCCAAGCCTCTCAACTGCTCTCTGTGGCTACAGCCATCTTTGTTGGGATTAATTTACATAATCACTCTGATTGGCTGGTGGGTGCAGCTGGTGGGCATGGCTTGAGTGGAGTGATGGTTAATTTGCATATTATTATTTTATAATGTAGGATAGTTTATCCATTCATCTGTTGATAAACTCTTGGGAATCTTTCACCTCTGGGTTATGAATATGGCTGATATGAACATGGATGTCAAATATCTTTTAGAATCCCTGCTTTCATTTCTTTTGAGTATATCTCCAAAAGTAGAATTGCTATATCATATGATAGTCCTTCCCCCACCCAGCCCCTAACTTTTTTTAAATTTTTTTATTTGAGGAATTGCCATATCATTGCCACAGATTCTACCAGATTTTACATTCTCACTGACAATGCATAAACATTTCATTTTCTCAACGTTTTTGCCAAAACTTGTTATTTTCTAGGTTTTGTTTGCTTGTTTGTTTATAATAGTCACCCTAATGGGTATGAGGTGACATCTCCTTGTGGATTTGACTTATATTTTCCTAATGATTAGTGATGTTAAACATCTTTCCATGTGATTATTGAACATTTATATACCTTTGAAGAAATGTCTATTCAAGTCCTTTGTCCATTTATTAAATCAGGTTGTTTTTATGTTGCTGAGTTGTAATAATTCTTCACGTATTCTGCATATCAATCTTTTATCAGTCATATGAATAACAAATATGTCCTCTCATGCCTTTTCATTGTGCTAGTATCTTTTGATGCAAAAAGTTTTTCATTTTGATGAAGCCAAATTTATTTTTCTATTTTTTTGTCTGTGCCTTTAGTATCATATCTAAGAAGTCATTCCCAAATCTAATATTGTAAGGTTCCCCCTATGTTTTCTCCTGAGAATTTCATAGTATTAGCTCTTATATTAATTTTGAGTTAATGGTCTTCAATCCATTTTGAGTTAATTTTGTGTGTGATATAAGATAAGGATCCAATTTTAATAATTTTGTGTGAATATCCAATTTTTGCAACATTGTTGAAAATACTGGTCTTTTTCTATTAAAATGGCTTGGTGCACTTGTAGAAAATCATTTGACCATATCTGAGAGAGCTGATGTTTAGGCACTCTATTCTATTCCATTGGCCTATATATTTATCTTTGTGCAAATTCCACACTCTGTTAATTACTGTAGCTTTGTAAAAAAATTTTTTTTGAAATTAGGGAGTGTGAGGATTATAACTTGGTTCTTTTTCATGATTGCTTTGGTTACTTGGAGTCCATTGAAATTTCAGAAAAATTTTATGATAGATTACATTATTTATGGGGGAAAACATTCTTGGGATTTTAAGAAGGATTACTTTGAATCTGTAGATTGCTTTGGGTTGTATTGATTTGTAACAACATCCATTCTTCCAATCCATGAACACTAAATGTCTTTCCATTTATTTGTGTCTTCTTTCTTTCAGCAATAATTTCTAGTTTTCCATAAAAATGTTTTTGTCTCCTTGGTTATGGTAATTACTATTTTACTCTGTTTGATGCCATTACAAATGAAAGTGTTTTCTTAATTTCCTTTTCAGATTGTTCATTGTTAGTGTATAAAAATGAAAATTATTTTTATGTGTTGATTTTGTATCCTACAACTTTGCTTATTTGTTCTAACTGGATGTGTTTAGTTTTGTTTTTGTCAAATTTTTAAGTTCTATTTAAGAATTACATTTTCTGTGAACAGAGATAATTTTATTTGTTCATTTGCAATCTAAATGCCTTATATTACTTATTATTTAATTATTCTGGCTGAGATTTCCAATAATGTATAGATAGAAGTAATGAAAGAGGATATCTTATCTTATTCCTGATCTTAGAGGAAAAGCTTTCAAACTTTTAACACTGAATAGAAAATTAGCTGTGGCTTTTTCATATATAGCCTTTATTGTGTTGAAGTAGTTTCCTCTTTTCCTAGTTTATTAAGTATTTTCATAGTCACAAAAGTTTATATATAACTTATTTTGATTTTTAGAAAATTATTTCCTTCAGGTAGATAACATAGAAAAACATTTTCACAAAGAATTATCTCCTTTACTCTCATTAACTGTAAAAAATAATAATAATAATAATAGCCAGTTCCTACAAAGGATGAAATGATCCAAATATTCCAATTAAATGAAAGCAAAAAATAATTATCCTCAAAAGTAAATTTCTGTGGGAGACTGCTATTAATTGGACTGGCAATTGGTTTTTCCAGAAACGTTTATCTTTCACACTGACTTAATTTTCATATTTTCACTGGGACAGAAACAGGAAAAAACCCAACTCATAAAGATATGTGACAGCAAATGGAATTAGCACTTCCATAGCCCAAACCAGTTATTCAATATTACTTAGGTTTGGTTCCTGTCATATAATTGGCTTTATATTCAAATTATTGCGAACATCTTTGGTGGTATTTGCATCACTGATGGTGTATTTGTCAATGAAAAAAGGATTATGAAACTATGCTTTCTCTTTACCATTGTTTACGGTTAGTAACCCTTAAAGAAGACGTCTAGTGTTTGTGTCTGGTGATTTCTGCAGAAATATGGACAACACGTAGCATTTACTCAATCTACAGCAATGTATACTCAAGTACTGTAAATGATGCATAACTATTTGCATATAATTCTCTGTTCCAACATAGCAGTTTGGTCAGAAGATCTTATGGCTTTTTCAGTAATTCCTATAATGGTGAATGCAGAGCCCTGATTAGAAAATTATATCTCTTGCACGGACAAACTTTTCTATCAACTAAACTAATTCAGGAATAAATGAACTCTTATCATTTTCTTTTCTGAACAGGTTTTCAATTTCTCTCAAAATAGTTAAAATTTATCTTCCAAATCCAATCAAGCATTTCAAGACTTATTCACTGGAAAGTCACAATTATTTCTGGGTAGTAGAGAACATTATATCCTATTCATATTTCTTTTATGAAAACTTATTTAATGGCTGTGACTCAATGTCCTTTCAAAACTTCGATATTTTTGACAACAGAATGCAAGCCTTCTCTTAGAATTCCTAATCAAGCCATTAGTGTCAACATGCACATGGAGAAGTGATGTTTATTGACAAACAGAAAAGTTCTGTGGGTGACAAGCTTGGTAAGAGTTCTATCTGCATACAGACACTGGGTTTGAGAAAAAAAAATCTGCTTGTGAAACAGTTTACTGTTTGATGTCATCAGAGTATCTTTGAAATGTTCAAAGAGAGCTCACAGAATGAATGCCCCAGATGGTATGAATGTGTACACTTGAATCACAAAACTAGAGCAGATTACATAGCAAAACTGAGCAGTTTTATCTAATTCTGTGGTAGAAGAAAAACTACAGCTGGTAGTTCCTCCGACCAGTAATGCATCAGTCCATCTAATATTTATTTGACTGTGATAATCAAGATTCTAGAAAATGGGGGAGGACTAGATAAATGTCCTGCCCTAATCAGACTAATATTTTGTTTTTTTCAGGGCCTTCTCCTTAAACTATTTGTAACTCTAGGATGGTATCATTTTATAAAAGACATGTTTTATTTTCCTAAAGTACCATCAAGATACATGCTCAAAAAAAAAAGAAAAAGATACATGCTCCATCAAGTTCACTGTTTGTATAAAGCATCTTTTGTCTGTTGGGATTGTGGATAGAAGCACCGTAGGGTGGGTCAAGATAAAATTCTAGTAACACTTTATCCTCTTTCTTGGGAGAAAGATTCACTGTCCAGTGAATTTTCAGAACACACTGATAATGCTTCTTCAGTGTGTTGCTTTCATATTTTCATATACTCAAAGATGAAAGAACAACCCATATTGTATGTGGTTCATTTTTTCTCTCACATTTCCATTGCCCATTATGAACAAATATAGTCCACACTGTGAAACAATTTTAAACATCAAAATCTATTAAGGGAAATGATTTATGTTACACAGCTGTGCTCAGCTGCATCCAACACTGCCAAGAGGGAAGAGCTCCTGATAGTGCTATTTGACATGAAAGTATTTTCTAAAGATTATTTTCAAAATAGCAGAAAGGACTCTAGTAGGCGTACATATAAAAGAAGATGCTCAGTTCAAGGTTTCTGAAGCCTATCCCTTGGAGCAAGATTAAGATTAGCTCTCTTGCATGAAAAATACTGTCTCTGGAAAGAAAAGGCTAGTATGAAAACAATAAAAGCCCCAGTGAATGTTTACTTTATATCAAATAAAATGATTAAAATTCTAAACAGACATTCATGCTATTTTGTTATTAGTACAAGTGGGTACATCTAATTTCCATTTGATATCCCTTTACTCATTGAAAAATTTTCAGACTCCATTGGGAAATGTTTTAATAAGGAGCTTGTAAATTCATTTCCTTTGCACAAAAAGATTTACAATCTTTGTTAAAATATTCCAAGCTTTCTCAAGTTTGTGATGTCAGCATTCTTGACATCCCTCTCCCTAAGTCTTAAAATTTTTTTGACATTTATCTTTATAATTGGAAATAATACAAATGTACCTTTTTTCCCCCTGTTGACCCCTTCTAGCCAACCCTTCCCCCACCCCTGGCCTTACCCACACTATTGTCTGTATCCATGGGTTATTCTAGGGGTGTCGAACTCAATCAGAGAAGGGGCCAAAATCTAAAATCCAGCCTAAATCGCGGGCCGAATGGTTTACTGAATAGTCATAAACTGTCATTGTGATGGAAACGCAGCGGAGTGCAGTGATGACAGCGCGGTGCGAGCCACATTGCAAGGCCTGGTGGGACGGATTTGGCCCGCGGGCCTTGTGTTTGACACATGTGGGTTATGCGTATGTATGTATATAAGTTATTTGGTTGATCTCTTCCCATCCCTATCTTACCTCTGAGATTCTACAGTCTGTTTCATGCTTCTATGTTTCTGAGTCTATTTTGTTCTACAGTTTATTATGAGATCATGCGCTACTTGTCTTTCTCTGACTGGCTTATTTTGCTTAGCATAATACTCGCCAGGTCCCTCCATGCTGTCTCAAAGGGTAAGGATTCTTCCTTTTTTACTGCTGCATAGTATTTCATACTATGTACCATAGCTTTTTTTAACCCCTCGTCTACCGATGGGGACTTGGACTGTTTCCAGATCTTAGCTTATTGTAAACTGTGCTTTTATGAACATGAGGATGTATACATTCTTTCTGATTGGTGTTTTGGGTTTCTTAGGATATATTCCTAGAAGTGGGATCACTGGATCAAATGGAAGTTCCATATTTAATTTTTTGAGGAAATTACTTACTGTTTTCCATAATGGTTGCATCAGTCTGCATTCCCAACAGCAGTGTTCTAGAGCCCTTTTCTCCATATTCTCTCCAGCACTTGTCATTTGTTGATTTATTGATGGTAGCTATTTCTACTGGAGTGAGATGATACCTCATTGTGGTTTTAATTTGCATCTCTCTGATGATCAGTGACTTGGACCATTTTTTCATATGCTTCTTGGCCATCTATGTGTCTACTTTCTAGAAATGTTTACTTAGGTATTTTGTCCATTTTTTAGTTGGATTTTTTGTCTTCCTTTTGTTAAGTTGTATGAGTTGCTTATATATTTTGGATACTAACCCTTTATCAGGTGAATCATTGGCAAATGTGTTCTCCCATATGGTGGGCTCCCTTTTGATTTTGTTGATAGTTCCTTTTGCTGTGCAGAAGGTTTTAATTTTGATGCAGTCCCATTTGTTTATTTTCTCCTTAGTTTCCTTTGTGCTAGAAGATGTATCAGCAAGCATATTGCGATGAGAGATGTTTGAGATTTTATTGCCTATGTTATCCTCTACTTCCTCTGGTTTTGCCTTCACAGCCATTCTTAGGCAAATCTCATAGATCTTTCATCATAAACATTGAAACCAGTGTGCAGTTTTGTAGACTTAGGTATTTATTGTACCTTAATCTTTTTATTTTTTATTTTTTTATATATTTTATTGATTCTGTACAGAGAGGAATGGAGAGAGATAGAGAGTTAGAAACATCGATGAAAGAGAGTCATCGATCAGCTGCCTCTTGCACACCCCCTACTGGGGATATGCCCGCAACCAAGGAATTGTACCTTAATCTTTTTAAAATATGCACTGCTATCCATTTTATTTCACTTTTTATTCATTCCATTTTACAGAATATTTTCTATTCTCACAGGTACCTCCTCTTCCTGTTCACCTCAACAGAAGTACCCTGTAATTGGTACAAATCATGCACAACAGATCTGAAAGTATTTGGAATAACAATAAAATATAGATAAATAATACTGCCTATATGCAAATGTTATTGAAAGGAAACAGTTTTAGAGATTTATGCACATATTCTGATATCAATAACTAATGGATAGTCTTATTTAGAAACAATATCTTTTATAGTGCCCTATAAAGTTGTTCAATAACTGGATTTTATAATCACTTGTAAAACCTCAGAAAACTCATATTTGAAATATAGGAGAATAGGAACCCCAGTTTCAGTATTGAGGCACTATTAATTAATACATACCCTTCTATTATCAATCTCTTGGTTTAGGGTCTCACCTCATTCACATTTACAAAATGAGGCTTTTGACTTAGAGGAGCTTGAAGGCTTTACGCCACTGAAATATAATGTTTCTAAACTTATGACTAAACACCATAAAAGACCAAGAGATCTGCAGAGACATTAAAGCAAAATGGTCCTAATGAGTCTGCCCAATGCAATAAATGAAAACTATACTTCGCTATTTTTCAATGAGTGCCCAATTGAGTGTGCTTAAATTGTTACATAAAATTAAAATAAATGTCACGGAACTCAAAACTATAGCACCCATTTAGGCCAAAACTGAAGTGTGTGAAAATTTTCTAATTTTCTTGAGCTAAATTATACATCTTTATTATTAGATCTCTTACATATATAAATCTGTGGACTGAATGTTGGTATCCCTCCAAATCCATAGGTCTAAGCTCTAATTGCCAATGTGATGGTATTTGGAGGTGAGGCATTTGGGATATGATTGGGTCATGAGAACAAAATCCTCAAGATGGTTTCCCTGCCTGTATATGAAGAGACACTAGGCATGACCTCTGCCATGTGAGAACGTAGCAAAATGGGAAAGGGACCCTCATCAGGCATCAGTTCTGCTGGTGTCTTGATCTTGGACTTCCTACCCTCTAGATCTGTGAGAAATAAATGTTTGCTGTTTAAGCCACCCAGTCTATGATATTTGTAATAATAGCCCAAACTAATATGTGCTGCTGTGGTAAATAGGATTTATAAAGTATTTTTATTAATTGTTTCATGGCAATGTGTATACTAGTTTTCCATCCAATGATGTAATTAGTATTACACATGAAATTTCACATTTCACTATATCAATGCTTTACCTTCCAGTACTTAAATGAAGCAATTACTATAAGAGTACTTGATATTTATGTTATTCTAGTGAAGAAATGTTTTGCTTAGGTTAAACATTATCACCTCTCAGATTTTGAGAATGTACCTCTAAATCAGTTTTCACATATTTTGCATATACATTTAGATTTATATAAAATTAATACACTTTGAAAAAAATGTTTGTTCTTAAATTCAAATAATTTGTAAAATAAATTAGATAAAATCTTAAATCTTTATGATATATACATCAAACCAAAGTATAAAAGACTTTGTCTCTTTATTAAAATATTAGAGTGAATAAAAAAAAAGTTCTTAAGCATGACATGTAGGTAAGGGAACAGTATTTTATTAACTGAATATATTTTTTCTTCTTTTGGATCACAGTAAATTCTGAGAAAAATTAGCTCTAAAACAGTTTTAATACTATCACCAGGTATGCAAAAGTAATTTTCTAAGTATATTTCCTGGGCATACTTCAGTGGGAGAATGCATTGAAATATGGATATATATTAACAGTGTGTCAACAGAACATTTTGTAATTTTCTGATTGATTTGAATTTGAATGGTAGCAATATAACACAGCTGCCTTTATGTTAAGAAGAACAAAGCAGAGTAGAACTTTTGTACAACAAATAATTTGAAGCAATTGCTAGAAGTCAAACTATCTCTGTATTTAGTATTGACTCTGACATTAAAATTAATAAACAAATAAACAGAAGAAAATGAACACCAGAAGAAGGGAATCTGCTTGGAAGCAGACAATGCAACATTTGGATTATGATTTTTTTTTTTAAATATCCAGACCAGTTACACAACATTTTTCCCTAGCTCAGGATAAAGTCTAATAAAGAGGGATTCTTGACACCAGAACTAAATAATTGTTATACTTAAAATATATTTTCCTTGCTTATTATATATTAAATGCTCAGTAGTGTGCATAAATAGAACTGAATCCATTGGGAAGATTCAGTCTTCCTAAACCTAATATAAAAAAAAAACAAAACAAAAACCCTGAGTTAAACAGTTGGAGTATTCTTAAACAGAGTTCCATCATATAAAATAAGAACATTTTTAAAAATCTATGAATAGAATCAGTTGCATCTGAAATTCAACATCAACTATGCCAATTTCATTAAGATAATCAGCCTATTAATCTATTTCTTAAAGGTCACATAATCTGGACATTAAAGAGAGGTACAGGTTGATTTTTTTTTCAAAATGTGACTACTGTACCATCATTATAAAGTTAGCTTTAAAAAATCTCATCTGTAAATTTAGCGTCACAAACTTTCATGAGAGAAATTGCTTGGCCATTACTATTCCCTCACCATATTCCTCCCCTCTCCACCCCTCCCCCTCCAGTGTAGTATACAATAGAAATTCACATTCTCAATGTTATCTACAGGTTATGGTTCACATTGTAAATAAAATACTCAAGTGGAAACTTCTTGGAAATGAAAATGAAAAATGAAAGGCCAAAAGGTGATCTCCCAATGTAACATTTTTTAAATGAAATCTATTTATTCGACAGATGTGTTCCTTCGCTTTCCTCCACGGATGCGCGTTATTGGAACCTTTCATGCAGCGGAGACCTTCCTCATCCTGTGGCGTCCTCCTCCTTTCACTGAACCTTCTCCCTGAGGCAGGGCCGCGCATGTTACCACAGCAGGTGCGCTAACGGGAGATTCATAGAGATTAACAACGGAAGGGACTTGGCACTTCTTGCCAAAGCAGCCGAGCGGTTCCTCTTTGCTGCTCACCAGAGGGCTGTCCCAGACAGACCCGAGGAGGGGAGAGGCAGGGCAGCTCGCACACATGCAGCCTTTCTGGGGAAACTGGACAAACATCAAATCCTAGCCTTTGGCTGTGCTTTGCATTTAATAGTTACTAACTGCTTGACAGCTATCCCAAACTATGGGCAAAAATCATTAGACTGTTTTCTTCTACAGAGAAGACATTTTCCAGTAAACTCTTTTTTCTGGTTTTAATGTAACAACTGAATATGTAACAAGAAGGCCAACAACAGCAAAATTAAATGTGTAGAATCTATTTTAGCAGAAGAAATTCTGCAAATACTAATAGTGTTTACCTGAATGAAAGAATTCTGTAAAGATTAATTAATAGAGTATCTGAATAAAAATAGAAAATACGTTTGATCAAGTGCTCTGACTAGAATTAGTGCCTTCAGATAACTAGGTCATATTACAACGAACCAACAGTGACTCCATTTAATCCATTAGTTGTTTACGAAAGGCAATGGCATGTAAGAACAACACAGTTTCATTGGTGAAATGAAATAATTCCTTCAGGATGTCTTATTGGCAGAGAAACTATAGACACATACAAATCTTTACCCATGACACCGGCAGGCAATGGAGCAATTTCCCACCTGAGAGAGCCGGTTCTTTTTATAATGAGGTGGAGGTTCAAGATCACACCATTAGTAGGTGGTCTATTCAGGCTCCTAGGTTTTGGAAGCTTGTGCTTTTTCCTCAGCCCGAAACCAAATGCTACAAGCCAGGCACTGTGCTCAGGGCATAATCAGTTCACTTGGTGGTACCGTCCTAGCAGCAGAAGTAAAATCTAACTCCTTTAACTTAGCATTTAGTTAAAATGTTTTCATACTGCATTCAGCCTTTAGCTGGTATTTTCTGTCACAGAATTTTAAAGCTGCAGCATTGCATTTCTTCTGAAATTTTCCCTACTAATACAAAATTAAATGATGCATTTCTGCCTGTCATTCTTTCCGTAGAATCAGTAAAAACCCATCTAAAATGCATCCAGCTAGGTGTAGTCTTAGCAATTTGATATTGCTTCACTAGAGTAATTTTTATTTATGGACCCGTCTCTTTCATGAAAATACTATCTCAGTTTCTGTCTTACACTAAGGGCTTATGAATTAAATCCATGCAGGGCCAGGTATCTGTCTGAATCTCCCTGGCTGCTCAGCAGCCCCTGGTATACGGCAAAGATATACAGAAAGTGGAGAAAAGAGAAGCATGGAACTTACATTGCTGTTCATCACTCAGGTCCCCACAGTGATCTGTGAAGTCGCACACGCTGTCAGGAGGCACGGAGACCCCATTGCCACACTCGAAGGCCTCTACTCCTTGCCGAACCAGTGGACAGAGGAGGACACAGAAAATCCAAGGAACCCAGGAGGCTCCATTCTTTGGCAATGGTGGCATTCTGGCCAGGCAGAAGAGCGGCGCTTGGTCTGTCTGTAGAAGTCAGGCAGCTGTAATAAGTGAATCCCTCGTTAGAAACATTATTTTTCTTTTCTCTGTTCTTTCCTTTCCAGGTTTACCTCTTATGACTGGGGACTGTTGGTAACAATCTGCAACTCTGGCAAATGACTCCCAAGGCAGTTCCTTGATTGAGTCTTTCACAGGAGTGTCTTTAGAAAATATTTAACTTGAGTAATTGCACCATTTCTCTATCTAGATCAACATACACATTTATTGCTCTGTTTAACAATTTAAGCCTTTTGTGTTCCTGCTATCTCCTGAAAGAAAATTTTAAATAAAAGAGTGGGCCAGTATATAAATGGAGAGAAAACCACCTTAAAAAGATAAATGATATAGAAATGTTCTGTGTGAATTCATATGCTTATTTAATCACATTCATGTAATTCAGAACATTATTGTGGTTACTAAAAAATACTCAAATATTGCAAGCCCAAATATCAGAATGGCTCCATGGGAATGAAATGGAAATCCTTTATTATTGAATAGAAACCTTGAATTGCTTGTTTAGATTACTTGGGAACAATAAGATTTTAAATGTTAAAAAGACATTGGAGATCATTATTTTACAAATCACATAACTGGGGTCCAAGGAAATATATGAGGAAATAGAATCACTTGGTGTTAGAAAGTAGAACTCAAATGCTCATCCTTCTATAGTCAGTTCGTTTTCATTTACTTTTGCAGGTGAAACACACGATTTTTAGATGCATCTTTGGAATCACAGTGTACCAAAGTTCAGAATACATTGACATATTAAAATTCTATGGGCTGAATAATTATAGAAGTTATTTGAAGTTGAATATTCAGAATATTCCTTTATATTTGATTTCTTAAAGGCATGTTAACATTCTTTTTAAACAACTTTCTTGTAATTTCTGAAAAATGACAACAAGAGACAGAGATAGCCCAGGAGATTGTGAGAAGCAAGTGGACCATGTATGGTGGCATGGACAATAGCTCAGGGGCAGAGAATGCATCTGCACATTTAAAGAAAGTCTGAGAAAAGTAAGATTCCCCACTTCCCCCACCCCCACATTCTAGAAAGAAAAGGCCCAATGAAAATATTAAAATTCTATGATATGAGCCTTCAGGACTCTGGGAGGAAAATCCATACTTTTGGACTATCATTGAGCACTCCACATTCTCTAGTATTTCATTGCTCTCTGCTTTATTCAGCTTCACACCTAACTGTTCCCCTTATTTCTCTGTTTTGTAAAAGAATATTGAGTAATACCCTGTTATTCCTCTTTGTGTGTCTCTTAAAGGTCCTTTTCACTTTTTTATAGTCTTTCTCTTCACACTTACAATTTACAGTATTATCAATATACTAGAGACCTGCTGCACAGATTCATCCACCTGTGGGGCTCCTCAGCCTGGCCTGTACCTTCTTGCAGTCCAGGGCTCTCACAGTCCGGGACCCCTGGCTTCTTACTGTCTGCCTGTATCCGAGGTGGGAGAGGCTCCTGCCACTGCCACTGTGCTCACCAGCCATGAGCCCGGCTTCTGGCTGAGCAGCGCTTCTCCTGTGGGAGCGCACTGACCACCAAGGGGCAGCTCCTGGGTTGAGCTTTTTCCCCCTTGTGGTCAGTGCGTGTCATAGCAAACAGTTGTTCTGCTGTTAGGTGGATTTATATAATACACTTTTATTATATAAGACCAGAGGCCAAGTGCACAAAATTTGTGCACTGGTGGGGGCTGTCCCTCAGCCCTGTAGATTGGGCCTAAACTGGCAGTTGGATATCCCTCTCACAATCCAGGACTGCTGGCTCCTAACCACTCACCTGTCTGCCTATAAGATTTCCTCTAACTTTTTCTGCCTACTGGCCTGATTGACATCTAACTGCTCCCCTGCAGTTAGATGCCCCCACCTGCCCTTCCCTGGAGGTTAGACCACTGCCAACTGCCCTCCCCTGCCAGCCATCTTGTGACAATGTGGAGGTGGCCATCTTGTGGCAGCCATCTTGTGATGACGTGAGGGCACAAGGGCCACCTAGGCTTTTACATAGTATAGATTGTTTTTTCACAAAGCTATATATATCTGAAGTCCTGATATGAGAAGTTTTTCAAACCTACATTTGAAGTCTTCTTTCTAAGTAAATGTGTACATACACACACACAACACAGAGATAGCCTAATTGACATGTCTCCTTGAGTCAAAAATTAAACTCATCTTCCTTTCCTCCTCCCAACCAATCAATGATCATTCCCCTATTTTATATTTCTATAAATGGCATTTTCTTCTAATCCAGCTTCCAAATCAGGAACCTGTATGTTGGTCCTGGTCCACTCTCACCAATCATCAAGCCTTGTGCATTCTTTTTTTATTTTTATTTTATTTTATTGATTTTTAAAATATATATATTTTTATTGACTTTTTACAGAGAGGAAGGGAGAGAGATAGAGAGCTAGAAACGGCGATAAGAGAGAAACACCGACCAGCTGCCTCTTGCACACCCTCTATCAGGGATGTGCCTGCAACCAACATACATGCCCCTGACCAGAATCGAACCTGGGACCTTTCAGTCCCCAGACCGATGCTCTACCACTGAGCCAAACTGGTTTCGGCTATTTTATTGATTTTTTTTTTTTTTTTTTTTTTTTTTTTTTTTTTTTTACAGAGAGGAAGGGAGAGAGATAGAGAGCCAGAAACGTCGATGAGAGATAAACATCGACCAGCTGCCTCTTACACACCCCTTACCGGGGATGTGCCCTCAACCAATGTACATGCCCTTGACTAGAATCGAACCTGGGACCTTTCAGTCCGCAGATCGACGCTCTACCGTGAGCCAAACCAGTTTCGACAAGCCTTGTGTATTCTATATGTCAGCTGAAGATTCCATCAATTCTTATCTCAGCAACACCCTGAATCTGATATTTCTCTTACCCACAATGCATTTTTCTTTCTTCAGATAGAGTGATCATTCTAAGGCCCAAAACCACTCCTACATATTTCCATCTAAAATCAGCATAAATATCAGACACCTTAGCATGACTCCCAACACAGCTTATCTTTTTTTAACTTTTTTTATTGATTAAGGTATTGCATATGAGTCCTTACCTTTTAAGACTTACTATTTACTACGCCTGCCCTTATCTTCTCAGTCACAATTTTACAAAACTATTCTGCTGACAGTGCTCTCAACATGCCATTTCTAGACGCCAGTTCTGAGATCCCATTCTCCCCTCCAGTCACCAGGTTAATATTACTTATTCTTGATTTCCCAGCTTAGAGGAATTCTCTAGTATCTTGGATGATTTTCCCAGGCTGGGTTAAATTTCATTCCTGGGCTTTCTCAGAGCCTTCTATCCTCCTTCACCCTAGCACCCACAGGTCCAGAGTGGTCATTGTCTGTGGACTTCTGTGATTCCTACATTGCTCTGTAATAATGTATCAGGCTGGTAAATTTTTCACTATTGCATCCCCAGTTATTAGCCAAGTTCCTGGCAGTCAGGAGGTGCTCAACAGGTAATTGCTAATTAAATGAAGTTAATGAAGGCTTACAATCCTTTCAACATTTGCTGGTCACACAAAAATAAACACGATGAGTATGTTAAATTTTAAAATGCTATTCCATAAAAGATATATAACTCTTGTGTTCAATGTTACTTTTCCATTTCTAAATGTGTGCTATTTTAAAGGGTCCTCTAGATTTTGAAATTGCAATTTTGTTTTGTATTAGCAATGCACTCCACCGACTTCCCACACTGAATAAGCAAAAGATTGTGTCATGTCACAGCCCATTGCAGGTTTTTCTGGAAGGAAAGAGGAAAGAGAAATAAGAGAGTAAAGAAGCATACAAACCAAAACATTTCAATTTTACATCCTGATTCTGAATTCAGGACCATAACATTTTATATCTTTCATTTTTTAAAAAATCACATATTATGTTTCTCTCAAAGTTGTTTATTGCCTAGTTTCAGCTGGGAAACTACTTTATCAACTGTTATTGTCTAGTAAAAATAACATTACACTACACTGTTTCAGCTGCCATTCATCATTTAGATAAGAAATGAACTGGAATGATGGTACCCAAAGCAAATCAGTGTAATTCGGTCACATAATATTTTATAAAGCACATTTATATTGTGCTGCCAAAAGATAAAATTATTCTCAGCTGATTATTTCCTTATCACTTTTTCTCTACATGTACCAACAGGGGCAAGGAATAAACATGTTGCTAGCAGCCAGGGTTGTGTTTGTCTGGCTTACTAAGGAAGGGGATATGTCTCATAGGCCCCAGCACTCTAATACTCTGCTAGGCGCATCAAACACAGTGTTTCATTATGTCCAAAATACCCTCTTGCATTGTTTCCTACTTTTACTTAAAAAACTATTACTTGGGGGAGGGACAAGATGGTGGCCAAACAGACGGACTTGTTCTGAGCCTGGTCCCAGAACAGATAGAAGGAGCATATGAGAGTCGCTCAGGGAGTATTAATTGGCAAGCTAAGGGGTAGCAGAACTCTAAAGAAAGGTAAGGATCCACTGAACAGGATTTCCTGACCAAGCAGCTAGCACTGCTGTGGTGGAGACCTTTCCCAGAGCTATGGGCTCAGAGGGAAGGCTGCTCCATCTTACCAAAAAAGGAGTATCTTCTCTGAGGCCAGAGAAACCCACAGCAGAGGAGACCATCGAACACTGTGATGCCTCAATCGGCGCAAACACGTGGATTCAAGGGAGTTCTTCAATCACCCACAGAAAAGGAGAAGGAATACCACATAACCAGACGTCCTGAAAAGAGAGACCATGGGAAGACAAAGAAATAGCCCACACATGAAAGAAAAGCTGACATCACCAGAAAAGGAAGTATAGGAGTTAGAGGCAAGGAACTTGCCAGAGCAAGAATTCAGAGTAATGATCATAGGATGGCTAAAAAGAATGGAAGAGAAATTTGATGATATGGATAAGAAACAAGAGGAATTGAAGAATAACCAAGAGGAATTGAAGATGAATCAAGAAGAAATGAAAAATGACATCACTACTATGAAGAACTCAACAGAAAGCTAGAGAAGACTAGAAGAAGCAGAGGACCACATCAGTGAGCTAGAAGACAAGATGGAAAAAAATACCCAATTACAGCAGCTTCTGGAAAAAAATAAAATAAAAAGCAGGAGGAGAGCATAAGGGAACTCTGGGGCAACACAAAACAAAACAATATTAGAATAATAGGGGTTCCAGAAGGAAAGTATACTGAGAAAAACATGAAAAACGTATTTCAAGAAATAATGACAGAAAACTTTCCTGAGATAGAGAAGAAAAAACCCAGAAAAATCCAAGATGCTCTCAGAGTCCCAGCAAAATGAATCCCAGAAGACCGATGTGAAGGCACATTATAATTAAATTGGCAAACACCAATGACCATGTAAGAATCTTAAAAGCAGCCAAAGAGAGACAGAAAGTTACATATAAAGGAAACCCCATCAGAATAGCAACTGATTTCTCAACAGGAACTCATCAGAACAGAAGGGAATGGAATAAAATATACAAAGTCATGCAAACAAAAGGTCTGAATCCAAGAATACTGTACCCAGCGAGGCTATCAATCAAAATTGAAGGTGTAATCAGGAGCTTCACAGACAAAAAAAGACCAAAGGAATTTATCTCCACCAAACCAGCAGTGCAAGAAATGCTAAAGGGTCTGCTGTAAAAATAACTAGGAAGCAAAGAAGAAACACAGGGGTATAGAATAAAAATGGCATCAAATGAGTACCTATCAACAATATCTTGAAATGTAAATGAATTAAATGCTCCAATCAAAAGACATAGGGTAACAGATTGGATAAGAAAACTAGACCCATATATCTGTTGTGTACAAGAAACCCACTTCAGAAAAAAAGACGCACACAGACTGAGGGAGAAGGGATGGAAAAAAGTTTACCAGGGAAAAAAAGCTGGGGTAGCAATACGTATATCTGACAAATTAGATCTCAGAATGAAGGACATAACAAGAGACAATGAAGGCCACTTCATAATACTAAAGGGAGCAATCCAACAAGAAGAAATAACCCTGGTAAATATATATGCACCCAATATGGGAGCACTCAAATACATAAAAAATAATAATAATAATAAAAAAATAAAAAAATAAAAAAACTGCTGGAGGACATTAAGAGAGAGATTAAAAGCAATACATAGTAAGAGATTTTAATATCCCACTGTCACCTTTGGACAAATCATCTAAACAAAAAATCAGCAAAGAAATATCAATCCTAAATGACTCACTAGACCAGATGGAATTAATCAACATCTTGAGAACATTCTACCCCAAAGCCACAGAATATACATTCTTCTCAAGTGCACATGGGTCATTTTCAAAGATAGACCACATGTTGGGACATAGGCAAAGTCTCTTCAAATTCAAGAAGATAGAAATCATATCAAGCATCTTCTCAGATCATAGTGGCATAAAACTGGAAATTAACTACAATAAAAATAATCCAAAGAAATCAAACACATGGAGACTAAACAGCATGCTATTAAACAAGGACTGGGTTACCAGAGAAATTAAGGAAGAAATTAAAAACATCCTGCAAACAAATGACAATGAAAACACAACCATCCAAAATCTATGGGACACAGCAAAAGCAGTTTTGAAAGGGAAGTTCATATCTCTACAAGCCTACTGCAAAAAGCAAGAAAAAATGGTAACAGATTTTCTTATTCTACAAAATTAGAAAAGAGTTAGAAAAAGAGCAACAAGAAAAGCCCAGTGTAAGCAGAAGGAAAGAAATAATAAAAATCAGAGCAGAGATAAACGACATAGAGACCAAAGAAACAATACATAAGATCAACAAAACCAAGAGCTGGTTCTTTGAAAGGATAAACAGGATTGATGAACCTCTAGCTTGGCTAACCAAGAAACAAAGAGAAAGAACTCAAATAAACAAAATCAGAAACAAAATAGGTGAAATAGCAACACACCCCGCTGAAGTACAAAGGATTGTTACAAAATACTATGAACAATTCTATTCCAACAAACTGAACAACCTGGAGGAAATGGACATATTCATAGAAAAATACAATCAATAAAATGTATTTCTAAAAAAGTTAAAAATGGAACTCCCATTTGACCCCGTCATCCCACTCCTAGGAATATATCCCAAGAAACTAGAAATACCAATCAGAAAGGATATATGCACCTCTATTTTCATAGCAGCACAATCTACAAGAGCTAGGATTTGGAAACAGCCTAGGTGCCAGTCAGCAGATGATTGGATCAAAAAACTTTGGTACATCTACACAATGAAATACTATGCTGCCATAAAACAGAAGGAATTCTCATCATTTGCAGCAACCTGGATGGAATTGGAGAACATCATGCTGAGTGAAATAAGCCAGTCAATGAAAGACAAACACCACATGACCTCACTCATTTATGAATAATAAAGAACATTATGAACTGATGAACCAAAAGACAGATACAGAGACAGTAAAGCAACAAGCAAACTGACAAATTACTGTGGGGAGGGGAGGAAGATAATAGATCAACTGAAGGACTTGTATACATGCATATAAGTACAACCAATGGACACAAAACTCTGGGGAGGGAGGGGATGAATGGGAGGGGGGAAATGGTAAGATATGTACACAGATAATAATTTAATTTAAAGAAAAACAGAATCATTGAATGTTAAAGGTAAAAACAAAACAAAACAACAACAAAAAAAACTATTACTCGGTTGTACAAGATCTCATGAAATGATGGAGCTTAGAAGAAAACCAAAGATTTTTTAAAAAGACCTGCCGAAAATGCTTTCGCTCAGTGGATAAAGCATCGGCCTGCAGACTGAAAGGTCCCAGGTTCGATTCCTGTCAAGGGCATGTATCTTGGTTGCAGGAACATCCCCAGTAAGGAGGTGTGCGAGAGGCAGATAATCAATGATTCTCTCTCATCGATGTTTCTAACTTTCTATCCCTCTCTCTTCCTCTCTGTAAAAAATCAATAAAATATAATGTAACTGCTAAGTTTGGAAGTAAATACATATTGCTCTTAAGGGAGGAGGCATAGTCTGTGGTGGGTGGGATATAGAATGGAAAAAGCCTGTAGAGTTCAAACCCTGTTGAGAGCCCAGCTGTTTCCAGAAGTTATAGCTGGGGGCCTACAACAAGCCTAGAAATGAGGCCTTCTGGCTTGACAGGAGCAGGATTCATGACAAGGGCCAGAGGCTCCCTCTTTTCCCAAGCCTCTGGGGCCATGATAAGGAAAAGCATAGGCAAAGAGAAACTGGCTTGTTGTAAAAATGTAGACGACTATTCCCCATAATGGAGGGTACCCAATAAATGATACAGAGTTGTGTTTAATTTTCAAACCCAAATATATACAACAATATATACCTCACATATAACTCATGTTTATACACCAGTTAAATAGGACTGCCAATAACATATATATATATATATATATAATACCACTTTCTGTAAGATGTAAATGTGAGCCTCTTATGTGAAATGTAAGCATGATTCTATCTAAGCTTAATTTTCTCAGGTATTGCTTAGCCTCACCACTGGAGAGTATTAGGAATGTGCTTATCCTAAACATAAAATCCTTGCCTTTTTTAATTCAAGTCACCTAACCTCTAGAGTTGATAAGAAGTAAACAACTTAAAAAATTCAAGTTAATGGTGGTGTTTCCATTGGTTAAAGGGATCACTCTGGCCAGTGTGTGAGGTGGCCCTGCAGTCCTGTGAATACTAGCTGGGTGCAGGAGGTGCGCTGATGTCACGCACTGGTCATAGAACACCACTGAAACCATGGCGACAACTCGCATCATAACTGCCCTGGTGGTGTCCTAAGTCCTGGTCAGAAGAGTGAGTTGGTGAGAGGAGAGGTCTCTCAAGTGTCTTGTTATTGATAGTGATTTGTTCATATTGATTGTATTTGTTAATTTGATTCTTTGTCATCACCATCTGACACACTGAGAGCACAGTTTGGGGGGTAAAGGTATCTGATTTGAGTTACTCTTTAAAGAGTTGAACCATGAAGCATAAAATAAAGCAGAAACATCTGGAAGATAAGTATTCCATCAAAACTGCAAGAATGTCAAGAGGTATGTGTTACACACATTCTTGGGGCTTAGGGTAACCAGGTAATGTTTTCTAAAGAAAGAGAGAGAGAGAATTCCTAGTTTTGATGATGGAGGGAGAGTGAGCAAATGCGGAAGGAAGAGGGAGGATGGGAAGAGAGAGGAAGGGGAGTGAGGGGTGGGTGGGAGAGAGAAGAGAATGAAAGAGAGAGAAGGGGAAGACAGAGTGAGTGATGGAAGGGAGGGAGGGAAGAAGGGAGGGAGAGAGGGAAAGAGACAATAAGAGATTGAGATGGATGTTTGCATGTTGAGGGCCCAGGGAGTCTGAGAGTAAACTCAGATGCCCGAGTCCTTGACACTGTGGTTTAGGACATGTGCTACCTAAACCTTGTCCCTCTGGGTTACTCTGTTAGAGATATAGTGATTGATTAGTATAATATTTCTAAGAAAATGTATTTCCATGTTTTTTTATTTCTGCCTAAAGGCATTGGTAAAGTAATTGTTACTAGTTTTCCAATAGTATATTCTCCTGCTAATAAAGAAGAAAGTCTGGCTCTTAGTGGTGAGGAATAAATTGGGGCGGGGGGTGGACTTTGAACACTTAAACTCATTGTGTAGGGAAACTCATTAATGTCAAATAGAAATTATTTACACAGAAGTAAAAAAAAATTGTTTTAGATTATGAAGATGTAAATGTGGGCCTCTTATGTGAAATGTAAGAAAAAATGGTATACACACACGCAATGCACACACATACACACACACACAGAAATAAAACAACCATTAACAATGACGGTTAAATTAAAAAGAGAAAGTTTGGCTCTTTCTGAAAAATGGAAAACTGGAATATTTTAGTTACTATGGAGATACAAGTAAACAAGTAACCAGTATATGGAAGAACTGTTGGGCAGGGGTAGGAGGGGGACGGATGGGAGCCAGCCCCAAAGTTCCAATGGTAGCTCACATTACCTCAAGAGACTGATATTTCCAACTTTGGGATTTCTGAATTCTCTAGGGGACTTTTGAAAAAGGCTGATTTCATTTCACTTTCAATAAATAATTGAACATATTTAGAGATGTTATTGAGCATAAACTATGAGACAAGCAAATGAACATTCACACCTTTTCACATACACACACACACATATAATATAAATAAGCCAGGAAAAATATAAATAAGCAAGGGGACGGGACGAGGGTGTCCCTCAGCCCAGCCTTCACCCTCTCCAATCTGGGACCCCTGGCGGGATGTTAAATTGCCTATTTAGACTCTATCCCACTGGAATAGGGTCCAAATGGGCAGTTGAACATCCCTTTCACAATCCAGGACTGCCTTCCTTCCTAATTGGCCCTAACCACTTCTGCCCGCCAGCTTGATCACCCCTAACCATTACCATGCCAGCCTGATTGATGTCTAACTGCTCCCTTGCCAGCCTGTTTGCCCCCAACCTCCTTCCTCTTCTGGCCAGGCCACCCCTACAGGGTTGATCGTCTCCAACTGCCCTCCCTTGCAGGCCTGGTTTCTCTCAACTGCCCTCCCCTGCTGGCCATCTTGAGGTGGCCATCTTGTGTCCACATGGGGGCAGGATTTTTGACTACATGAGGACAGCCATCTTGTATGTGGGAGTGATTGTCAATCTGCATATTACTCTTTTATTAGACAGGATAGAGGCCTGGTGCAAGGATGGGGGCCAGTGGGTTTGTCCTGAAGGGTGTCCCGGATCACGGTGGGGGTTCTCATGGGGCGTGGAGCGGCCTGGGAGAGGGGCTTGTGGTGGTTTGCAAGCCAGCCATGCCCACTGGCAACCCAAGCAGAGACCCTGGTATCTGGAATTTATTTACCTTCTACAATTGAAACTTTGTAGTCTGGATTGAAGCCAAGCCCCCTGCTCACTATGGCTGCTGTCATTTCTGTTTGGATTTCATAATTGAAACTTTGTATCCTTGACTGGAGGCCTAGGCTGGCCAGGGCAGGTGGAAAGCTTGGGTTCCGTTGCCAGGGGCAACCCTAGCCTTTCAACTGCTGTCTGTGGCTGCAGTCATCTTGTTTGGAGTTAATCTGCATACTCACACTAATTGGCTGGTGGGGATGGCTGGTGGGTGTGGCTTTCTGCAAGATTATGGTTAATTTGCATATTACTTTTTCATTTAGTAGGATTGTGTAAACCTACCACATAGTTTTTTAATTCATCTGTTGATGTGAACTTGGGATGTTTCCAGATCTAGGCTATTGTAAATAATGCTGCAGTGAACAATAGTGCATTAGGGTGCCGTTTTCTCCACATCCTCACCAGCACTGGTTGTTTGTTGATTTATTAAAGGTTGTCATTATGGCAGGTATGAGGTGATACCTCATTGTGGTTTTTTAAAATTAATTTTTAGACTAGGGGTGTCGAGCTCAATCAGAGAAGGGGCCAAAATCTAAAATCCAGCCTAAATCGCGGGCCAAATGGTTTACTGAACAGTCATAAACTGTCATTGTGATGGAAACGCAGTGGAGTGCAGTGATGACAGCGCAGTGCGGGCCACATTGCAAGGCCTGGCGGGACGGATTTGGCCCTCGGGCCTTGTGTTTGACACATGTGTTTTACACAAAGGAAGAGAGAGAGAAAGAGAGAGAGGAAGAGAGGGAGAGAGGGAAAGAACAGAAAGTAATAATGATAAAGTGCCTGCTACTTGAGCTCAAACCAACATGAAACCCCCAACATGGGTATGTTTCTAACCAGGTATCAAATCCAACCAACTGAGCCACACCAGCCAGGACTAATTGTGGCGACTCTGTGCATTTCTCTGATGATTAATGATGTTGAGCATTTTTTTATGTTCCCAGTAACATGACATGCCCTTGTCTGGCTCATAGGGACATGTTGTTTTGTTTTTCTTTTTTAAAATTGGGTGGTTCTTCTCCTAGTGCTGAGTTTTATAACTTCTTTATCTTGGAAACTAAATCTTTTATGATGTATCATTGGCAGATAAATTTTCCAAAACAGTGAATATATTTCTTCATTTTGCTGATGTTTCTTTTGCTATGCAGAACCTTTGTGTTTGGTTAATGGGCAGATAAATAAACAAATAACAAACGTGAACCACACCTCTATTATGTCTAATTTTTCAGCAAAGCTGAATTTACTAGAAGATACTTTGCAGCATAGAAATAAGGCAGTGGCTCTAACTGAGGGCCAGAAAGCATGGGCACATGCTCTTCCTATGATGATTTATCCTGCATCCCACCTACAGACAATCTAAATGGTGCTATAAGGGGGTACTACTGAATAGGATACAAAGGGAGGGTGGGATCTAGACAAAGCTCTGAGTTGAGCTAAGTGGTTCTACCCCTTAGTGGACATAGGGCTGCACAGTACAAACCTCAAATGCTTCTGCATCTTCTTTAACGTAATCATTAGGGGGAGGAATATATTCCAAGGGAAAAACACTGAACAGGAATGGAACAAGTCCAATGAGATCACTGGAGAACAGTGTTCTTTTTGAGGGTGTAATGGGGAGGAGCTAAGTGAAGAGAGTTTTAATCAGAGAAACATAGAAGAATATGTCTTTATGAGCCAGACAAGGGCATATCATGTTACCAGGAACATGTGAAAGCTCCAACAACTTAAAACTCACCAAAAATAGTAGGATCTCCCAAAAGTGAACTTTGAATGCAGATATCCAGTTGAAGACCCCATGACATCCATATATTTTCATAGCCCTTGCTTTCACATTCAGACTTCTTTGCACTCACTGTCCTATCATTCATTTCATTGAAATCATCCACATGCATCTGAGTTCTCCACACTCTCTGCCATACAAAGAGTTATAATTTATCTGACTCCTAACCCACTAGATTTATATCCTGTTTTTAAATTTTAGTTAAACAGAAGTACACAATATATACTTTGTGTCTGGTTCCTTTCTCTCTTTGTTATAATTGTGATATTCATCCATGCAGCATTTGACTTTAGTTTTTTTAATTCTTGGTATCTGTATAGCATTGCATGAATATGATTTCTTCATTAATTATACTTTTCTGAGCATTTTGAATTACATGAAAAGGCAATGTTCTGGGCATTCGATTGTAAGTATTTTTCAGTATGGACACGTTTCTACTTGGTGAATGCTGAAGAGCTGGACCACTGGGCCTAAGGTGCCATATTCCATCTTAACCCCTTCAGAATTCAATCTTTCATACTTTTAACTTCTAAGGAAATTACATGTTATTGGCCTCCTAACATACATGCTCCCTTTTTATACTCTTTGCCATCTTTTTAAAAGCAAAAGTATTCTTTCTCTTATACAGCTTCATTTTCATATCTTCACATTCTTTAATTATGCCCTCACATTTTGCAATTCCATTAGTTTCAAAGAGAACATTATCAGTAATATTTATGTGTGTATATTGCATTTTCTATGAAGGATTTGAGTGTTTTTCATATCATAAACCACATGATATGAAAAAGATCAAATCCTTTATTATAGAAAATGCAATATACACACATAAATATGTGCCAAACTTGCACACAAAGTGCACATATACCCTTCTCAGTCACACAAAGCCATTTCGCATTTTTGCAAGTGCCAAATGAATCACACATCAAATCTTAACCCAGGGTTAACCAACATATTATAAATTTAAACGCCACACACATTACCTTCACCATAGCATTTTGCTACAAATATGAGTAATACACATGGCATACACATTCATGAGACATGGTGATAACAATGAGAATTAGGCTTGGCTGACGTTGAAACTGGAACAGTGACATAATAATATAAAATAATTTCTTCAAAATTAAAAATTCATATTTTGTATCTCTCTCTGTATAGCAACATCACTATTGATAACAATATACTATAAATACTGAATATTTCATGAAACTCACACCACATACTTCCAAATTTTACTCTTTTTCAGGAGGAAATTGGGTTGATACCCAATGTTTAGTTCCTGCACACTGACTTTCAGACATGATATTAAGTTGTTGATAATCCATATATATCTCCAGAAATATCATATGCAAAATACCCAATCCCATTGACATCCACCAAACATTCCATATAACAACTATTCACTAATAGTTTGGAGTAACTCGAATTTTAAGTGTGATAGTCACTTTAATTTCTGTGAGAGCAAGAGTCATTTGAATTGATCATGCCTGACATGTAATATCTGCTCAACATGTAGTTGTTGAATTGACACAGACCCCAGAAAATGCTTCATGTCAATGTTCTCCTTTATTCCATTGCCCAGGACCATGCAACACCCAAGAGGACACGCCTCAGCATCAGTCACCTGCAGAGGCTGTAGCCTGCAGTCAGGTAGAAGGAGAAAGGCCTGACTTTGCTAAATGTTTCATCCGTGTCTTCTCCCCACTGAAGAGTCTCGGTCTTGATAAGGAAGGTGAGAAATACACAAAGATGGGAACTGAGCTTGGTCATGAGATGTAGCTCAATTCTTCAGGCTATTCTCTACTTAGTTCATTTTCCTCTCAAAAACAGGAAGGGCTTTAGGGCAGAAAGACTACTACTAATTCCTCTGTAGGGAGACAAGTAGGGAGTGTGCCTTCCAGAACTGGGCAAAGTCCTTCAGCATAAATCCCCAACAAACAGCACTGGGACAGCTGGGGCTGAGGTAGAGGACCATGCTGAGAGGTATAAGAAAGTTTACTTAGAACCTAATAATCAAATGAGTACAAAGATGTTCACAAACTCACACTTCTCCATGCTCCCCCCCCCCCCAGTTCTCTCATATACACAGGCCTTTACTGATCATCTATTTCCCCCACTCTCTAGCAGCATTACCTAGATACATTCTTCATTCCTTTAAACAATCATTTTCAGACTCACCCATTATACATTAATTCCATAAATAATCCACTTAGGTAACCTAACATGCCCTGAAGGAAATGAAATTTCATCTGCTGTGTCTCTAACCATATGGATCCTCAGTGACCAGGCCTTCATAGAGCTGAACATTCCGAGAGTGCACACACATGTCCTCTAACATGCTCCCTCTCAAAATCTCAAGTAAGAACAGGTACCACTCCTGCACATGTTCACATGTGTTGTCACACTACATAGCAAAGATGCACACCCTCAGTCACCATTCCTTTTACAGACATGGAAAACACCCTCAGGTAAGTCCCAGAATATGTATACCACTCGGCAAAAACTTGCACACAAACTACATTCTCATTCTCACATGTAGTTGTTGAATTGACACAGACTCCAGAAAATGCCTCCTGTCAATGTTCTCCTTTATTCTATTGCCCAGGACCATGCAACACCCAAGAGGACATGCCTCAACATCAATCATCATGTAATCACATCTAACAAAGTAACCCACACACAGGATTCTGAAATAAAATATATATATGAACTTTCACTCCACATGCTCACCTAGGTCATGGCCATCTTAACTCCTACCACCTTCACACGCATCTTTAAGTTTTCTTATGTTTGAAAATTTCTTTCTGAGCATTCCATCAATCATGATGAAATATTGCCTGTCCTGGAACCTTTAACATGCCTGCATCCCAGTCAGCAAGGAAGCAGAAGAGCCCGGAGGAGCACAGAGGAGGATTATATGGTGATGCCTGGAAGTGGAACCTGTCATTTCCCTTCATTTCCTCTTTTAGAAATGTAATCTCATGGTCAGAACTACCTGCAAGGGAAGCTAATAAATACAACATAGTAGTATGTCCAGGTTGAAAGGAGATAGCAGTCGCTGTCCATTCTCAAAGAACTCTTGGTGCAAACACAGTGTCCCATGACATATATTGACCCGAGAAATACTTCTGTGCATTTCATATTTTCATAGGAATCGTATCACACTATCAGTAAAGATGAAGGCCACGTGTGTTCACTGAACATGGCACACAGTAGATTCTCCTTGTTTGTTAAATGGACAGAAAAAAATACACAAATAACACGCCTCACCTACATCTCTATCATTGTTATTTAATTTCTCAGCAAAGCTGAACATACATACGAGAAGATGCTTCACAGCACAGAACAAGGCCATGGCTGTGACTCAAGGCCAGAAAGCAGGCGAGGCCTCTTCTTCAGACAGTCTATCCTGCAGCTCTTCTAAGACAAGCTAAATGGTGCTGCTAAGGAGGGACTGTCGAATAGGATGCAAAGGGAGGTTGGGATCTAGACACAATCCAGGGTTGAGCTGAATAGACTATTACTAATTCTTCTGTAGGGGGACAAGTAGAGAGTGTGCCTTCCAGAACTGGGCAAAGTCCTTCAGGATAAATCCCCAACAAACAGCACTGGGACAGCTGGGGCTGAGGTAGAGGACCATGCTAAGAGGTATAAGAAAGTTTACTTAGAACCTGGTCAGAACTACCTGCAAGGATGCCAGGGGCAAAAAGAGGAATGCTTCTGCATCGCCTTCCATAGGATCAACAGAGGGAGCAATACATTCCAAGGGAAAAGCAAGTAATAGGACTGGAGCAAGCCCAAGGAGGTCGGTGGAGAACTGTGTTCTATTTGAGGAAATAGTAGGAAAGGGCCTGTCAGAGAAACATGGAAGAGTATTTTTATATGAGCTGGAAAAGGGCACGTTGTGTAACCAGAAACATGTGAAGCACTAATAATTTGACACTGGTCCAAAGTGGTAGGATCCTCCAGAACTGAACTTGAGGTGGAGTGTAGAGATAAACAAGCAAAGACCCCATCACATCTATATATTTTCATAGACAATCTTTACCATTCCCATTCATTCCATATCAAACTCCTATGAGCTCACTTTCCCCAACATCGATTTCATTAAATACTCCACAAATATCAAAATTTCATACCATGAGAGGGGTCTTGACGGGAGTGGGGCAGGTCGAGTTTGGGTCTTGAGCGATTTCCAGGCACAAGAAGGTAGGTGGGGTCTTGACTCTGGGTCACAGGCATGTCCCAGACTCTGACAGGAGGAAGATTTTAATGTACATTTTACTAATTTTCTTTCATCTCTGACACTTCTATTATATAGATAGGGCAAATAGCAATATTAAAATATTTCCTCTAATTAATTCCCTTTTAATGTGCACTCATTTGTGAACTGGGCCACTAGTATTAAAAAATATTATCTGCCATTATTTTCAAAGCATAGGTATTCTTTCTCTTCTACACCTTTATTTGCATATCCCCACAGTCTATAATTATTCTCTCACATTTTAGAAATACACTAACTGCTCTAGTCTCAAAGAGAATATTTTTAGCAATAACATTCCTTATTTACACAACATAATATGTAAAGCACATAAGCCCATTATTATTGACAATTCAATCTACACACATAAATATGTGCTTAACTAACACGGAGACAAAAAGCACACATACCCTCCTCAGTCACACAAAGCTCATTCCACATTTACATTTGCAACACCAAATAATAACACATTATACCTCAACCTGGTTTTAACCAACACATTATAAACTTAAACACCAAGTACATTTCATTCACCATGGCATTTTGCTAAAAATGTGAATAATTTTATAGCACACACAATCATGAGGCATAATGATAATCTTAAACAGTGAATTAAGGAGCAGTGAGCTTGGCTAAGATTGAAATGGACAGTGAAACAATGGTGAATAATTTTTTTCAAAATTAAAAATTTATCCTTTTGCAGCTATATCTGTATATCTATATCAGTATAGATAAAAATGTAAATATGTAGATATTCATAAAGAACTTAATGAAAGTCACACCATATATCTCCTAAATGCATAATTTTTCATGAAGAAATTGAGTTGATATCCACCTTTTAATCCTTGCATACTGTCTTTCAAGCATAATTCAAAGTTGTTGATAATCTATATAGATAGAGTTCCAGAAATATCACATGCAAGATACCCAATCCCATTGACATCCACCAAACACACCATTTAATAAGAATTTACTTATCATTTGGAGTAAATTTAGTTTTAATTAGGAAAATCACCTTAATTTCTGTGAGAATAAGTGTCAAGTGAAATGATCATGCCTGCTATATAATATCCAATCAACGTGCAGTTTTTGAATTGACAAAGACACAAGAAAATGCCTCATCTCAGTGTTCTTTTTATTCCATTTCCCAGGACCATGGAACACCCAAGATGATGCAACTCTACCCAAGTCAACTAGGGAGACCGCAGCCTGCAGTCAGACACCAAGAGCAAAGTCTGCCATCTCTGAACCTTTCCTCTGTGATTTCTCACAATCTAAGCGTCCCAGACTTGATGAGGATGGTAAGGAATAAAAAAATGTGGGATCTGAACTTAATCCAGAGATGTAGCTCAATGGCTCAGCCTACTCTCTCCTTAGTTCAATTTCCACTCAATAACAGAAAAAGGGCTTCAGGAAAGAAGGACTAGAACTAAGGCTCTGCAGAGGGATATGTAGGCAATGTGTCTTCAAGGACAGGGCCAGGTCGTTCGCTCAGCACAAATTTCCAAAATAGCAGGCCGGGAAAGCTGAACCTGAGGCAATAGACAGTGCTGACCAGTGCCAGTGCATATGATATTTTATTCAGACCTTACCCTCAGAAAAGCAATAACTGAGATCCTCACACACTATCTCACGCATCTGTCCTCCTTCATACCAGCTAGGGATCTGCATGTCCTGCATATCCCTTGTTCTCTCATGTACACAGCTTTCACTCTTCATCTGTCTTTCCCATTCCCTAACTGTATTACGGAGTATACACTTACTTTCATTTCATCACATAATTATTATCAGATTCACCCATGCAGATGCATTAATTCCATAAATAATCCACATCCCCTCACACAGATAACCTTTCTATGTCAAAGTCTAATAAAGTTATATGCCCTCAAGAAAATTTGCTTTCATCTGTTGCCTTTCTAATCTATATGGCACTTCAGATAACAGGCCTTCAGTTCTTCACTGAACTGAACATTCTGAGACTCATAAACACCTCCCTAATACTCTCAGTATCACAGTCTTACAGTAAGATCAAGGACCAGTCCTGCACCATTTACATGTGCTGTCATACAACATAGCAAACGTGCACATACTCCTTCCCCATTCCCTTTATCAACATGAAAAACACTCATCTGAATTATTCTAATACATACAAACAATTCCAAAAATACTTGCATACCAAACTTCATCTGCATTCATATGTGTTATACCATGTAAACACCTCAAAGTATCCCACACAATGAATTCTGAAATATTACATGTTCATGAACTTTCACTCCAAATTCTCATGTGTGTCATGGACATCTTAATCCCTATAGCCTTCACATACCTTATCAACCTTTCTTATGCTATAAATTTTATTTCCCAGTATCCCAACAACCAGATGGAAAAGTTTCTGGTACTAGAGCCTTTGAGAAACCTGCAAGCCAGTCAGTTAGGAAACAGAAGACCACCAAGGGACACTTACAAGCTTTATATGACAAAGCCTGAAATGGCACATGTCATTTTCATTCATTTTCCATTGTAGAAATGTAATCTAAGGGTCAGAAATACCTCCAAGGGAAGCTCACAAAGATAAGATAGTTGTTTGTCCCCATTGAATGAAGACAGCAATCTCTATACCATTTTCAAAGAAGCCACTTTGAGCAAACCCAGTTACCTAGGACATATATTGGCACAGTAACTACTTTGGTGCACTTAACAGGTTCATAGGAACAACATTACACTATCCATCCAGGCCGTGGGTGCTCAATGAATGTGGTACATAGTAGACTCTTTGATTAAAGGATAGATGAATACACAAATTACAGTCATGGAATGCATATTTGTTATTTTAATTTCTCAGCAAAGATGGATTCACCAGAAGATGCTTTGCAGCGAAGTCACAAGGCAGTGGCCATAACGCAACCTGAGACAGAATCGAAGGCGTCTTCTTCAGACAGTGTGATCTTCATCTCCTCCACAGACAAGGGGAATGGTGCTGGTAAGGAGGGAATAGTGAGTAGGATGCAAAGGGAGGTGGGATCTAGACAGAAACCAGAGTTGAGCTGAACATTTATGCCCATTAGTGGACAACTGGCTGCTCAATACAAACAGATACTCCAATGATTCTGCATATTCTTAGGGGGGTCAGCATGGAAACAATACTTTTCAAGAGAAAACACTGAAAACAGCTGCAATGAGCCCAAGAAGATCAGTGGAGAAAAGTGTCCTATTTGAGGAAATATGGGAGGGCCTAAGGGGATGAGAGTTTTATCAAAGAAACATGGAAGGCTATGTTCCTGTGAGCTGGCCAAGGGCATGTCATATTACCAGGAATGCGTGAAGCACTAACTTATCAAAGGCCCAATGTGGTAGGATCCTCAAGAACTAAACTTGAGGTAGAGTGCTGAGATACCCAGACAAAGACACCATCACATCCATATGTTTTCATAGCCAGTTTCCCATTCACATTCATTCCATATAAGACCCCTTTGCTGTCACTGTCCCATCATTCATTTCCCTATACATGCATCTAAATTCTCCATGCTGGATTTTTGTCCATACCATGCAAACTGGTCTAATTTCTCTGACTCCTAAGACCCTAGATTAGTATCCTTATTTTCACATTGTATGGAAATAGAAGGGCATAATATATACTTTATGTCAAGCTCCTATCACTAATCACTATATTTGTGGAATTTATCCATGTTATGTGTGACATTAATATTGTACTTTTTTGGGCCACATATATCATTGCATGAATATTATATTTTCATTGACTATAATTACCTGATCAATAGGGTTGCTTTCAGTCTGATCTACTTGAAAACGTGATATTGTGGGTATTCTATTGCATGTATTTTTCACACATTTCTATTTGATGAATGCTTAAGAGTTAGACTGCTAGGCCTTAGTTCCCATATTCTATCTCAATCCCTTCAGAACTCAATCTTTCATAATTTTTGATTTCTAATGCAATCACCTGTTACCACACATCTAATATTACACAAACTTATCTAAACTCTATACCATTTTTTTCAAAGCACAGTTATTATTTCTTTTATTTGCATTCATTTTCACATCCCCTTTAATTATTCTCTCACATTTTGCAAATACACTAACTGCTCTTAGTCTCAAAGAGTATATTCTCAGCAATAATATTCCTTATCTAAACAACATAATATATGAAGCACATGAATGTATCATTATTGATAATGCAATCTACATACATAAATGAGTGCTAGACTAACAGACAGAAAGCACACACAACCTTAAACTTTTCAGTCGCACAAAGTTCATCCCATATTCACATTAGCAAATAGCAAATCAACCTTACATTAAACCTTAACCCAGTTTTAACCAAAACAGCAAGCATATTACATTCAAATAAGTCTATAATACCCAATTCCACTGATATTCAGAAAACAAACCATTTAGCATGTTTATTTATAATTTGAAGTTAATGGAATTTGAAATGGAAACTCCTATTAATTTCTATGAGAAGAGGTGTCATGTGTAGTAATGATGCCTCACATGTCATGTGCACTCAACATGTAATTTTTGAACTGACACAGTCCTTGGCAAATGCCTCATCTCAATGTTCTATTTTATTTCATTGCCCAGAAAACCACATTAGCCAAGACAATGTTCTTCAGCCTGACTCAACCGTGGAGGACCCAGCCTCTAATTTCCCAGCAGCAGAACATTCTGGCTTTTCAGAACATCTTATCAGTCTCTCCACCATAATCAAGCGTCCCCGTCTTGATGAGGATGGTAAGGAATGCACAGCTGGGATCTGAACTTAATCAAGAGATGTAGCTCGATGGCTCATCCCACTCTCTACTTAGTTCACTTTCCCCTCAAAAGCAGAAAAATGGCTTCAGGAAAGAAGGACTAGAACTAAGGCTCTGCAGAGGGATAAGTAGGCAGTGTGTCTTCAAGGACAGGGTCAGGTTGCTCAGCACAAATGTCGGAAATAGCAGGCCAGGGAAAGCTGAACCTGAGGCAATAGACAGAGCTGACCAGTGCGTATGATATTTTATTCAGACCTTACCCACAGAGAAGCACAAACTGAGATCCTCACACACTAACTCACGCATCTGTCCTCCTTCATACCAGATAGGGATCTGTATGTCCTGCATATTCCTTGTTCTCTCATGTACACAGCTTTCACTCTTCATCTGTCTTTCCCATTCTCTAACTGTATTATGGAGTATACACTTACTTTCATTTCATCACATAATCATTGTCAGATTCACCCATGCAGATGCAATTATTCCATAAATTAGGGGTGTCGAACTCAATCAGAAAAGGGGCCAAAATCTAAAATCCAGCCTAAATCACGGGCCGAATGGTTTACTGAACAGTCATAAACTGTCATTGTGATGGAAATGCAGTGGAGTGCAGTGATGACAGCGCGGTGCGGGCCACATTGCAAGGCCTGGTGGGACGGATTTGGCCCGCGGGCCTTGTGTTTGACACATGTGCCATAAATAATCCGCATCCCCTCACACAGATAACCTTTCTAGGTCAAAGTCTAATAACGTTATATGCCCTCAAGAAAATTTGCTTTCATTTGTTGCCTTTCTAATCTATATGGCACTTCAGATAACAGGCCTTCAGTTCTTCACTGAACTGAACATTCTGAGACTCATAAACACCTCCCCTAATATTCTCAGTCTCACGGTCTTACAGGAAGATCAAGGACCAGTCCTGCACCATTTACATGTGCTGTCATACAACATGGCAAACGTGCACATACTCCTTCCCCATTCCCCTTATCATCATGAAAAACGCTCATCTGAATTATTCTAATACATACAAACAATTCCAAAAATACTTGCATGCAAAAGTACATCTACATTCATATGTTGTTATACCATGCAAATACCTCAAAGTATCCCACACACTGAATTCTGAAAAATAATATGTTCATGAACTTTCATGCCCAATTCTCATGTGTGTCATGGACATCTTAATCCCTATAGCCATCACATACCTTATCAACCTTTCTTATACTAGAAATTTTATTTCCCAGTATCCCAACAACCTGATGGAAAAGTTTCCGGTACTGGAGCATTTATGAAACCTGCAAGCCAGTCACTTAGGAAACAGAAGAGCACCAAGGGACACTTACAAGCTTTATATGACAAAGCCTGAAATGGCACATGTCATTTCCATTCATTTTCCATTGTAGAAATGTAATTTCATGGTCAGAACTAACTGCAAGGGAAGCTCACAAAGATAAGATAGTTGTATGTCCATGTTGAATGAAGACAGCAATCTCTATACCATTTTCAAAGAAGCCACTTTGAGCAAACCCAGTTACCTAGGACATATATTGGCATAGTAACTACTTCAATGCACTTAATAGGTTCATAGAAACCACATTACACTATCCATCCAGGCCGCGTGTGCTCAATGAATGTGGTACATAGTAGACTCTTTGATTAAAGGATAGATGAAAACACAAATTACAGTCATGGACTGCATATGTGTTATTTTAATTTCTCAGCAAAGCTGGATTCACCAGAAGATGCTTTGCAGCGAAGTCACAAGGCAGTGGCCATAACTCAACCTGAGACAGAATCGAAGGCGTCTTCTTCAGACAGTGTGATCTTCATCTCCTCCACAGACAAGGGGAATGGTGCTGGTAAGGAGGAAATAATGAGTAGGATGCAAAGGGAGGTGGGATCTAGACAGAAACCAGAGTTGAGCTGAACATTTATGCCCATTAATGGACAACTGGCTGCCGAGTACAAACAGATACTCCAATGATTCTGCATATTCTTAGGGGGGGTCAGCATGGAAACAATACTTTTCAAGAGAAAACACTGAAAACAGCTGGAATGAACCCAAGGAGATCAGTGGAGAAAAGTGTCCTATTTGAGGAAATAAGGGAGGGCCTAAGAGGATGAGAGTTTTATCAAAGAAACATGGAAGGCTATGTTCCTGTGAGCTAGGCCAAGGG